>NC_083343.1:32357552-32525396 GCF_019175385.1 Lycium barbarum | reverse complement strand
AATTATACAACTACCGAACCTTCTTTATCATGATTCGACCCATACCTCAGACCTAAGATCGAGCACCAGAGCTGCTCATAACAACCTGTTGGTTAGCTGGAAATGAATGTGAACCAATTCTCCCTACCTGCGAGCGAGTTCAACTTCGAGGAGTTATAGTCCCTAAGTTGTCAACCCAAATGACATCACTCGGAATTTATAGTGACCATATCTCGTTCTGAAGGCCGTCTTGGGAATATCCGCTTCTCTAACTCTCACTTGATGATAACTCGATCTCAAATCTATTTTTAAAAACCATTTGGCACCCTGTAGCTGATCAAATAAATCATCAATCCTCGGAAGAGGATATTTGTTCTTTATGGTCACTTTATTCAATTGCCTGTAGTCGATACACATTCATAGAGATCCGTCTTTCTTTCTTACAAACAAGACCGGTGCTCCCCACGGTGATGAACTGGGCCTAATAAACCCCTTTTCAAGCAAGTCTTTCAACTGCGCCTTTAGCTCTTTTAATTCCGCCGGAGCCATTCGATAAGGAGGAATAGAAATAGGCTTGGTGTCCGGCAACACGTCAATAGTAAAATCTATTTCTCTTTCTGGAGGAAGACCTGGAAGCTCATAAGGAAATACATCTGGGAATTCGTTCACGACCGGAACTGATTGGAAAGTTGGCGGCTTTGCCTCGGTGTCATGAACCCGAACTAAATGATAAACATATCCCTTGGCTATCATCTTCCTCGCTTTAAGGTAGGAAATAAACCTACCCTTCGGAGATGCTGCATTACCCTTCCATTCAAGCACGGGTTCTCCCGAAAATTGGAATCGAACCACTTTTGTGCGGCAATCAACATTTTCATAACACGAGGCCAACCAATCCATACCCATGATTACATCGAAATCTATCATTTTCAGCTCAATCAAATCAGCTTTGGTCTGACGATCACATATCACAATGACACAATTTTTTTACACTTTCCTTGCTATCACGGGATCACCAACCGGAGTGAGTACCTCAAAAGGTTTAATTGACTCCGGTTTAACCCCAATACAACTAACAACATATAGAGTAATATAAGAGAATGTAGAACTGGGATCTATCAATGCATACACATCACGGGAGAATATAGACAATATACCTGTAACCACATCCGGGGAGGACTCGAGATCCTGTCGTCCGGCTAAAGCATATACGCGGGGCTGGGTGGCACCTGAAGTAGATGCTGCCCCTCTGCCTCTACCTCGTCCTGTTGACATCTGGGGAGCCTGCCCTACCGGGCGCGCTGACGAGGAACCAGCTACTGAGCCTGTGGGCTGAACTGTAACTCTGCCACTCATCGACGGGCAATCTCTCATTATGTGCCCAACTTGGCCGCAAGTATAGCAAGCGTCTGATCCCTGGTGACACTGTCCGGAATGCAACCTACCGCACTGGCTGCATCGCGGTACTGGGGGTCTCCTCTGGCTATAATCTTCCCTAAACTGGGAATCTGGAGTCCTCGAACTCGGGCCCTGTCCTGAGCGGAAGGAGCGATCAAATCTCCTACTTGTAAATCGAGGAGGTGCACTGGTCACCGACTGGCCTGAGTAACCAAAATATGTCTGCCTTGATCCCCCTCTATAACCACTGCCTGCTCCCATAGATCTCGCCCTCTTGCCTTGCCTTCTTTCATTATCGCGGTCATTCCTTGGTGGTTGTTGTCGCCCCTCTAAATTCTGAGCATTGGCCTGTATTCAAGAAATATCCATCCCGTCTTGCAAGGAGGCCGTCAAACAATCTCTGAATAGATGTGGCCCTAGGCCACTTACAAATCTATGTACCCGATTTCCCATGTCGTCCACAATAGCCAGGGCATATCTAGCCAAAGAATTAAATTACATGCTATACTCCCGGGCACTCATATTTCCTTGCCTCAGATTTAGAAACCTTTCCGCTCTAGCTCGACGGACCTCGGGTGGCAAATAGTGACGAATAAATGCATCCACGAATTCTTGCCAAATCGGAGGAGGCGCATTCTCTCCTCTTGACATTACCCAGTTGTTATACCATAAAACTGTCACATCCCGGAGTCTATAAGATGCCAACTCCACGGATTCAGTTTCGGAGGCATGGACAATTTTCAATGTCATCAACACCTCATCTATGAAACCTTGCGGGTCTTCATCCGGCTTTGACCCGAAAAACTCCGGAGGATTTAGACTCATGAAATCACGGGCTTTGGTACATGCTGCCCGATCACTTGAACTCGCATTTTGTCGTTGTGCCTGTGCGGCAACCAACTGTGTCAATAAATGGATAGCCTCGGTCATTTGTTGACCCGAAGCAACTGGAGGAGGGATTGGAGCTGGAGCTCCTCCTTGCTCTTCCACATTCGGCGGGCTAGAAGAGGTATTAGACAAGGCCTCATTGTGTGATTCACCTTCTTTTATGTTCATCGGAGGCTCCCTTTCTACCCGCCTCTTTGCCGTAGTTTTGTCCTTCTGGGCGGCTGCAACCTTCCCCTTTGGCGGCATTCTGAAATCACAACACACTATTAGGGAGGATAAAATCTTATACAGGGCTCTATCGCACGATCTCATGAGAAGAAAGCTGGTCATTTTTCCTAAATGCCCTATAGCCTCTTGTTTATTGATGTGGCGCGCAACACACCATAAACAAAACTCTACTAGACACGGCTCGTAGACACTTCCTAGGACTGAACCGCTCTGATACCACTTTTTTCACAACCCAGCTAGGGGCCATGACGAGTACCCGGGGCTATCCACCGAGCACCACTCGTGCTACTACTTATCTTGCTCATTTAATGGTCTTTTATCAGCTTTATACTCAAATTGTAGGAAAATCATATTTTATATGGAAACATAAATACTTTTTAAATACATTTGTCTCTCGGCCATCAAAATAATATATATACATATAATAGCATCTCGTGAGACCATCTAACCCACACTGCGCATCTACGAGCCTCTACTGGAGTACTAAACATAAGAACGGGACAAGACCCCGCCATACCCAAAAATCATATACATGAATATACACAGAAGAATCGTCATTAGCACCTCCGAACAAAGGAGTGCTTTCGATCGGCTGACAGCTACTGTTGGTCTGGGTCGAGCTCTCCTCCCTGTCTACCTGTGGGCATGAACATAGCGTCCAAAGAAAACGGACGTCAGTACGAACATTGTACTGAGTATGAGAGGCATAAACAAATAAATAGAACAATGACATAATGGAAATATCAATATGGAACATCTATATCTGACGGTCATGCATAAAGAATTAAGTCATGCTGTCTTACTCATACTTATCATCATATCATGTATGCACAATGTATAAGCTGCCCGTCCATATCGGATCGGTCTGATAACCATATCATTAGCCTGCGTCCAGGCCTCCCGCATCCGGGGTATCATCTCATACCGCCCACTAGTGGTGTCTGCCCATGCCATTTGGCCATGGTGTATCGTATAGCTGCCCGCCTTAGCGTTGACTGCCCGGCCAACTAGGTGCGGTGTTATATCATCATCATACATACTCATCATAATAGGATTATCGTAACCTACTTATCATAATACATGCATAGGGTTTATAACCAACTTTACTCTATCGGGGTGACGTAAGGTCATGATCCCCCGATTTCATTATGGAGGAATTATCGACATCCTGCCTCACCTTGAAGGAAATAACATATAAGGTGAGTGTGAGCAATAAATAACATCATGCCATTTTAAGATCATCATATCATATCTCTTATCTTATATTACCATTCATGGATATAGGCTTTTAGCTTTCCGGAATATAGGGACTCATGAGGAGGAGGAAAATTATGCTATGAGATTCATGCCATTAGAAAGAAGGGACTAGCCTCATACACCTTTGATGTTTAATTAAGCTATCGTTCGCTTGCTCTCCTTCGATATCGCCTTTCTACCTTCAAAAGAGAATTCGCCTTTACGTTAGTTAATCAACTATAGGAACGCGTTACTAATTCTAGGGAAAATTTGGGCAGTACTTCCTTTGGTTATACTACTTTTCCCATATTCTATATTAACTCCCAAACGCTCACAACAACATTCACAATATTGTATTCAACAATCATCATTTATCTACGTTTACCACATTCCACCATTTTTCTCCAATTTCTCCACATTTATGGGTTTTACATTTTCTCATACATCACACCTATTTCATGGTCTACACGTCATTTATAACATATTTATACTCCAAACTCATCAACATTCATAATGCAATCCAACTATCATTCAACTATGGCACTATTCACATTTTATGACCCATTTTACTACACTCTTCTATAATCCAAGTGTTTCAATGTATTAATGCTTCAATCATCATGAGAAGGTCATCAAACTTACCTTGGGTAGTGTTAGAACAAGCCTTGAGCAACAACACTCTTTTATGCCAAAAACCCTATTTCACTTCCTTTGCAATTTCTTGGTGTAGATGAACTTTGATGAGCTTCACACCCTTGGTTCCATGGATTTCATGTAGTTTACCACTAATTTCCCTTAAATTCTTGTGGATGAAATGTTTAGAATGTTCTAGAGTTCTCTTGAGTTGTGTAGATGAGAAATGAAATAAAAAATGAATGAAAAGGGTCCCTTATATTAATCACAAAATCTAATTTTTATGAACAGTAGTCGGGATGCACAGTGGTCCTAAACCCAGTTTATGGGCCGTATTTTGGTTTACTGTCCATCCTTCACGACCGTATTTAAGCATATCAGAAACAGAAAGGTTTGCTGGAGTCATGGTGGTTTACGGTCACAGTTTACGGGCCGTATTTCACTTTACGGTCCGTATTCTGAGTCGTATTTAACCATTTTGTCATTTGGCAGAAAGGTGAAGTTTTTGGAATGTTGAAGGACGATGGAAGTTTACGGTCCGTAAACTACTTTACGGGCCATATTCTATTTTACGACCAACTGGGTCAAAGTGCAGATCTGTAACTTTCTCATTTCTAAAATTCATAAATAGTCATTCCCTACTTAGTAAAATATCACACACTCATACACTTCATTGGTCTACTCGTTATACGTTCACGGAGAAATTTCCGAGGTGTAACAGTTAGTCTACATTTCTTATATAGAATGTGTTATTGAATAGACTTCGAACATTCAAAAGCTCTCCGAAAGGAAAAGGCTCATGTTTGATAGTTCGTGTCACCCGCTGGGCATCAAGGTAGGTTTCGATTTACCCTTCGGTTAGACTCCAATTAGTGAAGCATATGTAGGAGTTAGATATAGACGGGGAAAGCATGCTAGGCCTTCGGGTATGAAGTTGAGATGGAATTCTATTAGGTTGGTTGTTGTTGTTTGTGAGCTTGTCGCCTTGATGTTATGATTGGGATGTTCACCTTATGTGCTTTGTGTTGACTTGAGTATGTATTCATCTCTCTCTAGTTATGTTACTTATCATCGGAAAGGGGAAGAATCATAAGATTAGTCTTGAATTATGATGTGTGCTTATGATAAGACACGGATGAGATTCCGATTATGATTTATTATTGATTATGATATCTTGCATGGCATACACTCTCATTCATATGTGCATTGATATGAAATGTGACTGACGATGATAAGTAAGACCAAGGAACATCTGATTTCTTTGCCAGATTGTGTAAAAGAGAGATGGGAATCTGTGATCCCACCGAAGCGGAATGTGATATACTCGCTGCCCGAGGTTTCTTACCAGGATGAGGGAGTACATGGACTTCACAGGTCCCTCATGGGTCATGACTATTAAGACGAGGAGGTTTCCGTCAGTGTGTACAGGTTCGAGGTATTGGCCAGTGCATTGCATTGCATGTGCATTCCCTCTTACATTCATTCGGCATTGTTGATTTGTACATGGAATTGATATTGACTTGGTTTCATTGTTAATTTGTTTCATGAACGTGTGAACTAATTGTTGTCGGCCTATGATACCTACTAGTACATAGTGTTTGTAGTGATACTACCTTGCTGTACTATTTCCTGAGTGCATATTTTGCTATCAGATGCACATCAGCACCTCATGAGTGATTCCCAAGGCTTCTAGTATGAGTTTCTAGGGTGATCCATCTTCTAGATCTGCAGCCCGAAAAACTCCTCTTATGATATTTGTCCTTTGTTTCAAGACAGTATTTTAGATATTTATGTATTTTCTATATTCAGACTTATGGTAGATAATATAGTAGCTCTTGTACTGTTACAGACTAGATCTCATTGGTGTGTTGTAGTATTTTTCGCACTAATATATATATTTATATGATTCGAGACTGTTTAGTCCTTATATTTTCTTCCGCATGATTATTTGAATTATTGAGTAAGAGAAGGGTTCGCCTACTGGGAGGGATTGTATGGGTGCCCGCTCAACCCAGGAGTTGAGTCGTGCTAAGTTGGTATCAGAGCCCTGGGTTACCCGGTCATATAAGTACAAGATCTTGTCTAGTAGAGTCTTGCAGATCGGCACAATAAGTTTCATACTTATCTACGAGAGGATATAGAACATTTAGAAAACTTCCAATTCTTTCATTCTTCGTGCTACTTTATTCAAATTGGTATGTGACTTCACTCCTACTCTCTCACAGATGGTTTGGACCCGTGCTACTATTGTGAGGGATGAGGTGCCCAAGCTGGCTACTGGGGCCGAAGCACTAGGACGAGGCCGAGCGAGAGGTCGTGGCCGTGGTAGAGGCTGTGGCGCAGCACCAGCCAGGGGCACGGCCCCTACGGTCGGTCAGTGATGAGCTAGATCCTTATCTCCAAAGCCAGAGCATCAGCCTGAGCATGAGCCCGTGGATGAGGGAGAGCTGGTAAAAACCCAGACTTAGCCCGAGTTGATTTTTACTCTTGTGCTTCAAGTCACCGTAGTTCTTATACTGCACTATCTTAATGGGATGCACACGATGGGTGGCCTTCCATCCACTCCAAGATGATCTCACACTCGAGCATGAGCGCAGGCTTCCGAGTAGGGCTAGACTCGGGGGATGCAGGCAGCTATTGCTATAGATCCCCATATCAATGAGATCCCAGCACCTGCATGTGCTCCTAAACTTGTTGCCGGTCCAGCTATGATCATTGGGGATCAGGAGTCGTTCGCCAGATTCATGAAGATAGAGCTGCCGAAGTTTTTTAGTACTCTAGCTGAGGATGTCGATGAGTGTATCGTCAACAGTCATAAGAGGTTGTATAAGATGGGTCTTGTTGATTCACATCGAGTTTATTACGTGTCCTATCAGTTGCGTGGGTACGTGAAGATGTGGTGGAGGTCTTTTGTTGAGTGTCGTCCGACTGAGTTGCCTCCGTTGTCTTGGGCCCAATTTAATCAGGCGTTCTTGGAGAAGTACATAACTTGTTGTTACGACCCAATCGGAGGGCCATGACGGGCACCCGGATCTAACCTACCAGGCACAACAGAACATACATGGATCACATAGTCATACCTGAATGTGGGTCATGAGGGTCGTTAGGATACAACCTGCTAACTAATAGATATCATAAGCTGGAAAGAACACAAACCCAAAAGATATATATATATATATATATATATATATATATATATATGTCATCAAGCTGAACAGGCTATCAAAATAATGATACAACAATATATAGACCGAGAAGGCCATAGATTATCTAACCGTACATAGCTTCTACCAGCCTTTACTAGAGTGCAAAACATAATAAGGACGGGATAAGACCCCGCCATATCCAAATGTACACAAAAGAATCATACCAAGCTAGATGGCAACTATGGAACAAATGGAGTGCTCCAGAACAAACGCTGAGAGGGCAGCCTAAGGATGTGAATCGTCTCCCTGTCTACCTGTGGGCATGAACGCAGCGTCCACAAATAAAAGAACATCAGTACGAATAATGTACTGAGTATGTAAGGCATGAAGAACAACATAAGAAAGACATGAAAGTAACATGAGATAAAAAAGAACAACCTGTACATCTGAATGCCTCTGAAGGCGAATGACATGCATGCTTTCCTTTTAAAAAAAACATTTTCTTACATATATAAGCCACTCTATGGGGTTGCATCATCATCATTAAGCCACTCATGGGGCTAACATCATCATACCGTACCCAACTGCAGTGGTGCGCATAATAGGTGCCGTACCCGGCCGATTATAGCGTGGCTCGGTGTTATAATATATATATATATATATATATATATATATATATATATATATATATATATATATATATATATATATATATATATATATATAAAGCATGCATGAGAGTACAAAGAAGTGTTACATCTCTGTCGGAGTGACGTAAGGTCGTTATACCTCCGATTACCATTATGGAACTATCATCAACGACATATCTCACCTTAAAGGATCAAAAATCATATGACGAGATCAATAGCCATAAGACAAAAATCAATATCCATGAGAAAAGATCAATATTTCTGAGACAAGACCAATAACATCATAAGAAGATCAAGAACATAAGCTCCTAATATTTCTAGGAGTGGAATCATTATGGATATCATTCGTATATGGTCGTATCAATATGATTATGCTAAAGGAAAAAAAGTGACGGCCTTAACATACCTAGTCGTCTACTTAACCACTCAATGTCTATCCTCCCTAGCTTGAACATATACATTCAAGATGATTCATAATAAGGTTATGTCAATGAAACTCTCATAAGGTCAAACTAAATTAATTGGTAGCTAGCGAAAATTGGGCAGCATTTCCCCTATATCATATGCCTCCACCCAATTACAAAAAAAAACTCTAAACACCAATAACAACATCAACAATACCATAGCCAAGAGATTACATTTACACTAGAGTCGAATCAGTCCAAAACTTCCTTTCAAATTCAGTCCATAGGCAATAACTTCAACTTAACACCTTATGACCTATCTACCATGATTCTCTTCACTTTTAAGACTTGCCTCCAAATCAATTCAACATAGGAAATAGGGTGAAGAACATACCTTATAACTTGAAGAACTTCAGCCCACATAACTTGCTTCAAGACAAAATTCCCCACAACATCAAGTAGAAGCAAGAACAATTACCTTCTATGAACTAGTTGCAGATTTAGAGCTTGATATTCTCTTATAATGGTTTGGGAATATTTGGGATGATCGATAGAGCTTAGAGGGTCAATAATGTTCTGATTTTTTGGAATAAATGAGCCCCAAGTTGTGCCAATTAATTTATGATAAAAGGGAAAATCTCCACCGCCTCAATTTCACGGTGCACTTTCACAGTCCGTGGAAGTGATCGTGAAACACTCCCAGCGAGCAATCCATCTTCCACCCATTCCACGGTGGCCAACTAACAATTTTGCAGCCTGTGAAATTATTCACGGTCCGTGGAAATGGTCGTGGAATGGTCATTATCCAATTTTTCAACGAAACATATTCTTTTCAATTCGTTTGACATCTAACCTTCATACTCTTTTCCCAACATGTCTAAGAAAATATATAACTCCGAGATACACCCATAGGCCTCATACACAACTTCCCAAATGATTTCCAATACAAGCCTACGACAAACGACTTAAGACTTAACTTATGCGAAAGATGAGGTGTAACGTTCTTCCCCCCTTAAAAACATTCGTCCTCGAATGTTGAACTCTCAGGGTCCTATAGAAATTTCGGCAGAGTCTCCCCTAGAACTGTACCACTACTAACCTATGATAGAGCAACCCAAAATACACAACGCCACAAAGGGCCACAACAAGCAATAATAATAGTGGCCTCACACGACCAGTAATCATAGAAATGAAACACTACGCAACTGAGGGTAATGGTGTCTCTATCTGGACGTCCTCTAGGACTGGAAATAAGTGCGGATACCTGGATCTCATATCTTTCTCAGCTTCCCAAGTCATCTCCTCGACATTCTTGTTCCTGCAAAAAGGACTTTCACTGAAGCTACATCCTTAGTCCTCAACCTCCGAACCTGTCTATCTAGTATAGCAATGGGAACCTCTTCATACAATAGTCGCTCGGTACCCTGAACATCATCAACGGGTATGACTCTTAAAGGATATGCAATACACATGCGAAGCATCGACACATGGTAAACCGAATGGACTGATTCTAAGTCCGAAGGGAAATCTAACTCATACGCCAACTGGCCCACTCTATGTACAACCCTGTAAGGCCTGATGTACCAAGGACTAAGATTACCCTTCTTACCGAATCCCATAACGCCTTTCATAGGCGATACCTTCAGGAATACCCAGTCATCAACCTGAAATTCTAAATCTCGTTGGCTATTGTTTGCATAAGACTTTTGACTACTCTGAGCTTCCAATAATTTATCTTGAATAAGCTTGACCTTATCCACTGCTTGTTAAATCAAATCTGGCCCCAAGAACTTAGACTCCCCCACTTCGAACCATCCAATAGGTGACCTACATTTCCGCCAATATAAAGCCTCATACAGGGCCATCTAGATACTAGAATGATAGCTAATATTATACACAAATTTGATAAGTGGCAAATGATTATCTCGGCTAGTTCTGAAATCTATACACATGCCCATAGCATATCCTCAACAGTCTGAATTGTACGCTGAGCCTGCCCGTCTGTCTAAGGGTGGAATGGTGTGCTAAGACTCACCTAAATCCCTAAACCCTTCTAAAAGGACCTCCAGAAGTTAGTTGTAAACTTCGCACCCCCGTCAGAGATAATGGATACTGGGATACCATGGAGTCGTACTATCTCCTTCATATAAAGCTTCGCATAATTCTCGGCTGAGTAAGTAGTCCTGATAGGTAAAAAATGGGTTGATTTTGTAAATCTATCAACAATCACCCATATGGAATCAAACTTACGCTGAGAACTGGAAAGCCTGTAATAAAATCCATATTAATTTCTTCCCATTTTCAGGTCAGAATCTCGATAGCCTGCAATAATCCACTGGGCTTCTGATGCTTAATTTTCACATGCTGACAGTTAGGACACTGGATACAAACTCTGCTATGTCTTTCTTCATTCTGTCCTACTAGTAAACTTCCCTAATATCATGATACATCTTGGTCGTCCCTGGATGAATAGAATAACGTGAGTAATGAGCCTCTACAATAATCTGACGATGTAATCCTGCAACATTAGGAACACACAGTCTGCCTCGATAGTTGAGGACTCCGTCTCCAGTAATTTCAAATGGAGACTTCTTCTACTGATGAGTTTTATATCTATAATGGGCTAACATAGGATCCTCGTACTGTCGCTCCTTAACCTCAGCTACTAAGGATGAGACTGCTGAATCCTGAATAGTAACCCCTGTATCGCCCGAGTCCAATAATCGAACTCTTAGCCTAGCTAACTACTAAAGATCATGAACTAGTTCCCTTTTCTCCTACTGAACATAAGATAAGCTACCCTTAGATTTGCTTCTAAGGGCATCCGAAACTACGTTCAGCTTCCCAGGATGATACAAGATATTGACATCATAATCCTTCAATAGCTCCAAACATCGCCTCTGACGCAAATTTAACTCCTTCTGCATAAAAATATAATGAAGGCTTTTATGGTCAGTATAGATATCAACATGGACACCATATAAGTAGTGCCTCCACATATTTAATGTATAAATCATTGCGACTAACTCTAGATCATGGGTTGGGTTATTCTTCTCATGCTTCTACAATTGTCTTGAAGCATAAGCTATAACCTTTCCATGTTACATTAACACATAACCTAACCCAATGCTTAAAGCGTCACAATAAATAACATAACCCTCCAATCTCTCCGAAAGTGCAGAACTGGTGTTGAAGTCAATCTGTTCTTCAACTCCTAAAAACTACGCTCACAAGCATCGGTCCATTGGAACTTAGATGATTTTTGCGTCAGCTTCGTCAATGGTGCAGAAATGGAAGAAAACCGCTATACAAATCTCCTGTAATAGCCTGCCAAGCCTAGAAAACTACGAACCTCCATGGGTTTTGGGTCTCAGCCAAGTCTTCACGGCTATAATCTTTTGTGTATCCACCCTGATACCTTTATCTGAAATAATATGCCCCAGAAAAGTCGCAAAGTTCAACCAAAACTCATATTTAGAGAACTTTGCATACAGCTTCTGAAGAGCTTTAAGGACATCACTTAAATGATCTGCATGCTCTGCCTATGACCAAGAGTATACCAAAAAGTATCAATAAACAAAATCACTAATAGATGTAGGAAGGATCTCAACACGTTGTTCATCAAATCCATAAATATTGTCGGTGCATTAGTCAACCAAAACGACATTACACGAAACTCGAAGTGGCCATATCCGGTTCTAAAAGCTGTCTTCGGAATGTCTTTCTCTCTAACCCTCACCCGATGATACCCTGATCTCAAATCTATCTTTGAGAACCATTTAGCACCCTGCAACTGATAGAATAAATCATCAATCCTCTAAAGTGGATACTTATTCTTTGTTGTAACCTTATTCAACTGCCTATGCTCAATACACATTCGGAAGGAGCCATCTTTATTCCTCACAAATAACATTGGTACTCCCCACGTCGACTTATTAGGCCTGATAAAGCCTTTCTAAAGCAAATCCTTCAACTGCTCTTTCAATTCTCTCAACTCAGCAGGCGCCATCCTATAAGGAGGAATAGATATCGGCTGAGTATCTGGTAACACATCGATGGAAAAGTCAATCTCCTGCTCTAGTGGAAGACCTGGAAGCTCGTCCAAAAAGACGTCTGGAAATTCATTAACCACTGGAACAGACTGAAGAGTCGGTGGCTTTGCTTCTGCATCCTGAACCCTTGACTATATGATATATAAAACCTTTGGCAATCATCTTTCTTGCCTTGAGATAGGAAATAAACCTACCTCTCAGCGATGTCATATTACCCTTCCACTCTAGAATTAGCTCTCCCAGAAACTGAAATCGAACCATCTACGTTCTATAACCAACATTCGCATAACAAAAAGTCAACCAATCCATACCCATAATGAAATCAAAGTCTATCATATCTAACTCAATTAAATCAGCCATAGTATGACGATAACAGACTATAACTACATAATCTCTGCATACCCGTCTAGCTATCACTGGATCACCAACAGGTGTAGACACCTCAAAAAGTTTAATCGACTCGGGTTTCACCCTAAAATGACCAGCAATAAAAGGAGTAACATACGACAACATAGAACCTGGATCTATTAATGCATATACATCTTAAGAAGATACTGATAATATACCTGTAACAACATCAGGTGAAGACTCGAGATCCGATCGACAAGCCAATGCATAAATACGGTTCTGAGGACTGCTCGAGCTAGATGCTCCTCCTATGCCTCTACTGCGGCCTACTGATGTATGAGAGCCTCGCCTCGGATGGCATAAAGATGATGACGAACCAGCTGTTAATCCAGTAGACTGAACTATACCTCTACCACCTCTCGATGGACACTCACGTATAATATAGCCTGACTTACCGCAAGCATAACAAGTATCTGATCCCAAATAGCACTGCCCAACATGTAACTTACCACACCGAGTACATCGTGGTAAAGGTGGCCTCATCTGTCCTGACTCATCTCTATACTGAGAACTTGAGGCTCTAGAACCATGACCTAGTCCTGAATAAGTAGATCGATCAAATCTCTGACTTGTGAACTGCGGAGGTGCACTAGCCACTGAATGGCTGAATACCTAGGATATTGCTGCCTCTTACCACCTCTGAACTCACTGACAGAACCTGAAGATATTTTTTTCTTACTCTGACCCCTATTATGCTCACACTTAGCCCTCCGTTGCTGCTTACACTCCTCAAGATTCTGAGCATGCGCCTAAATGCGGGAAATGTTCATGCCTGTCTGAAGTGAGGCCATCGTGCAGTCATCAATCAAATGCGGTCCCAAACCATTCACAAACCGGTGAACCCGACCCTCCATTTCAGCTACAACAGCTGGAGCATATCTAGCCAATGAACTAAAGTGAAAACTATACTCTTGAACACTCATGTTCCCCTACCTAATGTTCAGGAGCCTATCAACTCGGGCCCGTCAAATCTCTGGTGGCAAATAATACAAAAGGAAGGAATCTGTGAACTCCTGCCACACGAGTAAGGGTGCATTAATCCCTCTAGACAACACCCAAGTCTCATACCCATGAACAGCTGCATTTCGTAGTCTATAGGAAGCCAATTCTACTGACTCAGTGTTTGAGGCATACATCACCCACAACGTTCTCAACATCCCATCTACAAAATTCTGCGGGTCCTTATCTGGTTTCAATCCAAAGGATTCTTGAGGGTCTAAATTAATAAAATCTCAAACCCTGGCACTAACAGCCCTGTCACCATAGCCAGTACCCTACCCGTACCCTGACACTGGGCCTAAGCGGCCACTAACTAAGTCAACAACTAAATAGCCTCTCACATCTCCTGTCCTGAGGCATCAGGTGGAGAAACTGGGGGTGCCGGAGCTAGAGCTAGGGATGGAGCTCCTCTATGCTCCTCTGGAGAGGGGAGAGTATGAGAGATCTGAGATGGAACCTTATTCTGGGACTCGACCTCCTCAACATCTACAGATGGTACCCAACCAGTTCTCTTGCCTACTACTGACTTTACCTTCTGGACCGCTGAAGCATTCCTCGTCACATTACTGAAATCACAATACATGGTCAGGAAAAGGGAATCCTCATAATATGGCTCTATCGCACGATCTAGGATAAGAAGGAAAGTGAACCATCCTAAGTGCCCCGCAGCCACCTGTTTACAAATGTGGTGCATTGTACACCCATAAACAAGACTCTACTAGGCAGGGCTCATAGACAGCCATAGGATCAACTGCTCCGACACTACTTTGGTCACGATCCAGTCGGAGGTCCATGATGGGCACCGGATCTAACCTACCAGGCACCACAAAACATACATGAATCACATAGTCTTTCCTAAATGTTGGCTATGAGGGCCGTCATAAGACAACTTGCTAACTAATAAATATCATAAGTTGGAAGGGACACAAGCCAAATATATATATATACACACACATACATATACATGCGTCATCATGTTGAACCCAAGTTTACAAGCTAACAAGGCTATCAAAATAATAGTACAACTATATATAGACCGAGAAGGCTATAGATTATATAACCATACATATTTTCGACGAGCCTCTACTAGAGTGCAAAACATAATAAGGACGGGACAGGACCCCGCCATACCCAAATGTACACAAAAGAATTACACCAAGCTAGACGGTAACTCCGGAACAAGTGGAGTGCTCCAGTACAAGCGCTAAGAAGGCTGCCTAAGGATGTGAATCGTCTCCCTATCTATATGTGGGCACGAACATAGTGTCCACAAACAAAAGGATGTCAGTACGAATAATGTACCGAGTATGTAAGGCATGGAGAACAACATAATAAAGACATGAAAGTAACATGAGATAAAAAAGAACAACTTATAGATCTGTAATGACCTGTTCGCCCCTTTTTGAACTTGGTTAGCTCACTCTTGACCTAAGGGGACCATTGGCACACTGCCTGAGTGTCTAGATTTGATTCGGGTGACTTTTTATGAAATTTGGGCTTAAAGCGAAAAGAGTTGACTTAAAGTTGATTTTGGGTAAATGGACTTTTTCGGGAATCCGTCGATTTCGAGAGGTCCGGATAGTCGTTTAGAACTTGTAAGTATATCTGTTTTGCTTCCCAATGCACTCAGATGCATTTTGAGACTTGGGTTGGGAAGTTGGAATATAGATATCGGGGGTTGACTTGGTCAACGAGACCTCTGCTGGGAATTTCGAGGCCACAAGTGCATTCGTAGCGTGTTTTTATGTGGGTCTGGGTATGTGGTTTATGAACAGATGGCCTCAGGAGTTGGTTGGGATTTTGGTTGAGACCTGGGAAATAATTGGGATTTTTGGTACCTGGTGTCTGCCAGGGCGGCACTAGTACCGTCCCAACGGCACCGCCGTAGCGATATGATGGTCGCTGGGGCGGCCAAGCTTATTTTTGCCTGACCGTCCTAACGGTCTAGGTGAATGTCGGGGCAGTGGCGCCGTAGCGGTCCTGTTATTTTCATTAAGTGTGTGTTAAAAGCCCTTAGCCTATCATTTATTACCATTATGAAAATTGAGCTCTTGGGAACTGTTCTAGAAGATTCTTGGGGGAAATTCTTGATGGTAAGTCCTGCTAATCTCCTTACAAGTTCCTTATTCCTAATCATCTTAGAATCCGTCTTTCCTTGTTAGTTCCGTAGTAATGGAAGGTAAAAAGTGGATTTAATGGATATTCTACTTAGGCTTTTAAATGATGAAATTGATTGTGTTTATGCTAGATTATGATGTAATTAATGTTGTAAATCATATATCTTCCATTATTAGTGTTGAATCCTTGAATCAAAGAGTTAGGGTTTATATCCAAAATTGGGGGTTTTGCTTGGATTTCGAATTTGGATGAATCCTTGAGTTAATTTAGCAATTAGTTGATGGATTTTGATCACCTAGTGTTTAATTGGGTATTTTACCCTCGAATTTCCTATTTTGACATTGTGGGTCCCGTTTCCCCAAATTGTAAGGTTCGTTTTGACCTAATTTGAATGATAGCAATATAGGTATCAATCTTTATGATTTCTAATCTAGATTTCAAATATGCCTAGATTTCTTAATATTGAGGCTCAGCAAAAGGGCAAGGTTAAGGAGTGATTGTTGTTGTATTGTTGTTCGGCCAGCCATGTATGTTATGGCTTACCCTTGGTGAGACTTCGTGTAGCGAAGCATATATTTAGATGATATTGTCAGACACAGTATGTAAACCTTCAGGTATGAAGTTGGGTTAGATATTGTCTTAAGATGGGCCCTGTTGTGTGATTAGGGTTAGACACCTCGTTGTGTTGTGACTTAATTATTCTATCGTTATTGGCTTGATGCCACGTGTTGATAGTAGATATTGGGACTGTTGTTCCATCGTGTTTGTGATATTGTAGTACCTCACTTGTTGATGTTGATACGAGGATATGGTTCTATATGACTTGTGTAGTCTTTCATGATATTGTTGGCGTACCCATATTTGGTACTTGTGATGTTGATTGATTATTGACGTTGACACATACATTGCATGCATTCTCATCCTTTATGATATATTGTTGATACATAGTTGATACTTGATGAAACACTGTGATGAGCTGGGATCGGTTTGGATGAGAGTGATGTAAAAGTCCGATATCCGATGTTTGTCCCGGAATCGTGGATTGAGTGAGTGCATGGACTCCGCGGGTCCCCCAGGGTGGTGCTGATAAAAATCCTCCATGGGCAAAGATTCGGAGTATCGTCTATCTGTTGGGCAATGATCCGGGTCGAGTAGCACTTAGACTTCGTGAGTAACCTTGGTTTGTGCAACCGAGATGTGGAGGTATTCCATCCAGAGTACATGTGCACACAACATTGCATGGCATTGCATTTGCATTCATACATTATTACATTGCATTGCAACATGGCTTATATTGTGATGATCTGGTGTTTTACTTGTGATGTTGGTTTCGGATTGGACATATTGAGAGTTGGCACATTTAGGTTTAGATGCACTACCTAGGAGATGACGTGTACTTGGTTCCGATTGTGTTGACTTATACTTATTGATTTATCTGCCTATCTTGCTTTATTATCTGGATTATGTTAGCTATACTTAGTCGGCCTAAGATACCTACCAGTATTGTGATTTTACTGACCTACACTTGCTGTATTCTTTTATGAATGCAGAGTTTCAGGTTAGGTCTTCTTCCGTGTCCCGTGGCTGATAGTCGCTATCAGGACTGCTTCGAGTCGACAGGCCGAGCACGAGATGTCTGTATCCTTGAAAACTTCTCCTCATTCATGTCTTACTTTTCCATTCTGAGGCATATACAGATTTGATATACTATTATATTTCCATACTTGTATATTTTGAATTCTAGATGCTCTTGTATGGCTTAGACCAGACCCGGGGTGTATTTCTCTATTTCCGCACTTTTTCCATTTTATTATCGTAAGACTTATGTGATTATTCTCTTCCGCTTAATTGATTTATTTGTTTATGCCTTTATTCTCTTTGGGATGAGGGTTCGCTTACCGAGGTGGGAAAGGTAAGTGCCCGTATAGCTTAGCCAAATTGGGATGTGATAAGTTGGTATCAGAGCCTTAGGTTACCCGGTCTATAATATAAGCGCTTGTCTAGTAGAGTTGTTACACCTCATACTTTTAGAGCATGAGCACACCATGTATTTCACCATATTAATTGAGTATCGGAGACGTCCCGTGAAGTTTTGAAAGGTACAGGCCATGGGAAGTACGTAACAATGAAGTAAAGGATGAATTATGATCTCGTAAGTCGTAACCGGGAAGGAAAACCTTAGAACCAAAGGACATGACTCTTATCAAGTATAATTAATGATAAATATCATGTATGGAAAGTTTCGAAAGATTCCGGGATCAAGCAAATTGAAGAAAATACGTTTGTCTAAAACTTGGAAAAAAAATTGGCAAAATTTTGGATAGAATTTTAGGTCGACTTAAGAGAGGTATATCAAGATTTTTTAGGTGTTTCAAGAGACTAAAATGAAGTTCGTCGAGTGTAGTTTCCAACGCAACAAACCGTTCGTCAATACGACATCGGAGTAGGGAGTTATAGGCGTTTTAAAACGGACTGCCAGAAGCCTGTGAACCTACGTAGAAATTCTAGAAACTACTTAAAAAGCCCACCAATTTCGGCCCATCAGCCCAAACCGAATTGGACTACTATATATATATCCTCTTAAGTCATCTAAATCACCTCATTTTTCACCATTTCTCATCTCTACATTTCTTGAGAAGCTCCCACAACATTCATTCAATATTCTTACACCAAGATATAGTAAATTTATGAGTTCCTATATCAAATTAAGCTCGGGTTTGTATTAACAATGAATCTCGATGAATCAAAGAAGGGCCACAACTTTGGGGCTCATATTTTCACCAAAACCGAACCTTCTAGACCCTAGGAGCTCTCTCCAACACTCCAAACCATTCCAAGTCAAACCAAGAGAAGATCAAGCCATAAAATCCTTAACTAGTTCATGCAAGGAGCTTGTCCGTACTTCTAATTGAAGTTGTGGTGGATAAGCTTTAGGGTGAATTGTGTGAGGTGAAGTTCTTCAAGTTATAAGGTATGTTTTTCATCTTGAGTTTGATATTAATTCGTTTCTTTAGAGGATTTTAATGGCTTAAAGTAAGGGAAAACATGACACAAAGGTCGTAGATAGATATGTTGATGTTGTTGTCTTATGGATTGATTTTCAAAGGAAGTTTCAGACGGATTTGTATACGTTTGTCATGTAGTATCTTGATTACGTTATGGTTAATGTTGTTAATTATGTTTCGGAGTTGTTTTGGAATTTGGAGGATGTAGATAATACAGGGGAGATGCTGCCCGAATTTTGGCAGATTCTAAGAGGATTTAATTTGAAGGCTTAAGACAAGCATATAACGATAAGCCTAACAATAGTATGAATTCTCTTGGATGTAGATTTACAAGCTTGGGAGGATAAGCGTTAAGTAGTTAAAGAGATCAAAAAGGTATGTTAAGGCTAGTCCCTTTTGTTCTAAAGGCATGATTCTTTCCTTATGAACCCATACATGTTTTCTATAATATCCCTATTCCCAGAAAAACTAGAAGTTCATGATTCTCAAAGTTCTTATATTGCTAAATATAGATGTTTCCTATGATGATCCCATTTCTAGAGATTCCAAAGTTTACAGTTTTGACGCTATTATGAGATTATTGAGTTTATTTCACGAATTTCTTGATTTTATTCATTATTGTTGATCTCAACTTATGATAATTGTTCCTTCAAGGTGAGATATAGCGATGATGTTTTCTCCATAATATAAATCAGTGGTTACCGACCTTACGCCACTCCGATAGAGTTGTAGCTTTTAGTTGGGCTCTCATGCATGCTTGATGTATATGCATGTATTTTCTCACACTGTGCCTATATGGCCGGGCAGCACCACTACGGTGGGCAGCTTGTGGATAATGACAATAACACCGCACCTATATGGCCGGGCAGCACCATTAGTGGGCGGCGTACGATGATTACCCCGGACGCGGGAGGCCTGGATGCGGGCTAATGATGTCATATGGATCGGGCCCAGCACTATTGAGTATTATATGTATGAAAAATACTTTCTTTAAAAAGCCTAATCTTGCATGGTATCCGCCTTACGAGGCAATCAGAAGTACAAGTTATCTCTTTATATCATGTTATGCTCCGTATCTCGTGTTATGTTATTATCCATACCTTACACACTCATTACACTGTTCGTACTGACGTCCTTTCTTGTGGACCTTGCGCTCATGCCCGCAGGTAGGCAGGGAGACAGATTAGATCCGTAGGTGTTTTACCAGCGGATTCTAAGGAGAACCTCACTTACTTCGGAGCTGCAGTCTATTTGGTATTGGACCTTATGGTCACTTGTATTCTATGTAGAGGCTCATAGACATGTGTGTACAGTTAGACATTTCAAAACCCTACTAGTTCATATTGTTGTATAATATTTTAGTAGCCTTGTCGGCTAGTGATGAAGGCCATAGTTGTTGAGGAGTATATAGAGATGTGCCGTCATGTTGTGATATATGTCCTTACAGATTGTGATATCCATGAGCTATCTTTATGGTCCACCCAGAAATGATTATGAGATGTAAGCTTAGAGGTGCTCGATATGTTAGCTTCGAGTGCCCGTCATGGCCCTCTGGTTGGGTCGTGACAAAAGTGGTATCAGAGCAGTTCGTCCTAGGGTGTGTATGGGAGCCGTGTCCAGTAGAGTATTGTTTATGGATGTGAAGCGTGCCACACTTATAAACAAGAGGTTACATGTCATTTAGGAACCATTGACCATTCCTTCTCATCTTAGATTGTGCCATAGAGCTAAATTATAGGATGTGATGTCCCTGATTCTACCCTTAAATGTTTTGATTGTGGATAAGCAGTTGATTATGCCGCTATAAGGTAATTGATGAGAATTGAAGTTGTTACTCCGAAAGGTATGTTTCCTGCCTTATTGATATTGATATACTTTGATATAAGAACTTGAGCTAGATGTTACGGGTAATTGTGATCGCTCTGTGAGGCATTGGATGTATTTTCTGGGTTGCATACATGAATTAGGCAGTAAGACGTATAGAGGAAATTTTGTCGGATTTTTTTTTACAAATTGAATTGTTTGAATGTCTATGCTATAGAGAAAGAATGAAGGGAAAATGTGACAATCGGATGTTTGGTAAGTTATGATTGAATGAACAATTATGAGACGCTTTCAAAGAGAAGTTTTAGAATGATTTTAATTTAATTTAAGGGAAGAACCCTGGAGGGGGAAAATGATTAATTAAAGGAACTGGAATGAGTTGCATTCAAGATTTCAGAAAATTGAGAATTATTGAAGATATAGGGAAAGTTGACATTAAGAACTCAAATGGAGTATTACAATTTATAGATTAGTGAGTAAGAGATAATGAGGAGATGAGGACAAGATCAAGACGGGTTGATGACGGGTTTGTTCTTATAGTGGAATGTTCTACAAATTTCTAGGCACATACTATAAACTAGCAAAGGGAAAAGAGCGCTTTAAGAGCAAACGTGTTACACCCTGGAAAATTTCGCGTTACCAAGACTGTAGATGGCTTAGTATGAGCTCAAGGTAGAGTAAAGTTATCCAAGGATTAGGGATGAAGATTATATGATCTGAGTATAAGAATACATATATATATATATATGACATTGGAGACCGTATGGAGTAAATCAGTTACCACGTTACTTGATGAATAGCCCTCGTAACCATAAGTTAAGGTGGAGCTCACATGTCGGGGTGTTATAAAGGACATAAGAAAAGTGATATGAGTAGTACATGGGAAGTTGAGCAAGTCTTAAGAAGGACCCTTAAGCCAAATATGGGCATAAGCCCTCCAAAAGGATGATTTAAGGATACGTTTTCAGATGATCTAAATTGGAGGGACCAAAATGCCATTATAAGTTTGTAATTTGGAAACACACCAAAAATAAAAGTTGTACAAAATTGAAAGTGCTTTCCAACCATATGTTGTGGGCCCTCATAAGATATCGGGATCAAGAGTTATGGCCATTTTAAGATAAAGACTCCAAGCTGCCAAATGGCTTTCGCGGGTCCCACTTGAGAAGGTCGGTGGAACCGACTTATGAGGGGTATAATACCCCATTAACTCCATTTTTTCAGAATTTTTATATTCTCAATAGTCCTTGAAACGTCTCAACACAACCCCCGAACATTTATAGCCCATTAAATCTAGAATTTAACAAGATTACACCAAACTAGTCTATGAAAGGTGATTGTTCTTGCTTCTACTTGATGTTGTGGTAAGTTTGGTCTTGAAGAAAGTTGGTGTGGCTGAATTTATTCAAGTATAAGGTATGTTCTTCATCTTATCTCTTATGTTGAGTTGATTTGAAGGTTTACCAAGTCTTAAAAGTGAAAATAGTTATGGAGGAAAGATCATAAAGTGTCGTGCTGTAGTTGTTGTGTTTATGGACTGTTTTGAGCATGTTGTGGGCATGTGACTAGGATGATTTACATGTATAGAGATGGTATCTAATGTTGTTAGTGCGTTGATGAGATTATGCTCCTTGATTGGAAAGAAAGGGAGTGTATATTGTTGTTGTATGTTGAAAAACATCATGTAGAATGTTTTATGGAATCTATTGGTATTGATAATATTGTTGTTGATGTTGGTATTGTTGTTGTTGTTGTTGTTGTTGTTGGTTGCTGGATTGTGATTTCGGGCTAGGCATATAAACAGGGGAGATGCTGCCCGAATTTTGGCAGATTCTAAAGGAGTTTGGTTTAAGGACTTGAGATAGGCATATGACGATAAGTCTAACGGTAGTATAATTTCTCTTGAATGTAGATTTGCAAGTTCGGGAGAATAAGAGTTAATTGGTAGGAGATCAATCAGGTATGTTAAGGCTAAACCCTTTTTTTTCTAAAGGCATGATTCTTTTGTTATAAACCTTTGTGCCATATCCATAATATCCTTGCCTCCACGAATGCTAAAAGACTATAAATCTCATGATCCTTACGATATAATTGAGCTTATTCATGATCCTGAGACTATTCTTTGTGATTGATACTATTCTTTGTGATTGATCTCACCTCATAATACTTGTTCTTTCGAGGTGATATATAGCGATGACGATTTTATTTCTAATGCTATCTAAGTTCATGGCTCTCGATACTCTCATGACATTATCTATTTTATCTTACGATGGTTGATCCTTCAAGGAATGATATAGTGATAGTGATAATGATAATGCTAATTATAATGTTGATTTCATTTATGTATTTTTTATGTTTATATATGTATGTATGTATGCATTGCACTCCCACTGATTAGTTGGGTATAACACTGAGTTCCGAAAAGGTCGGGTATGCTATATATTTTATCGAGTCCCATAAGGGGTCGGGTACGTATTATATTTCACCGAGTCCCATAATGGGCTGGGTACGTGTTATATTTCACCGAGTCCCATAATGGGCTGGGTACGTGTTATATTTCACTGAGTCCCATAATGGGCCGGGTACGGTATATTATATTTCACCGAGTCCCATAACGGGCCGGGCAAGATAATACCGCGCCTATATGGCCGGGCAAGATAACACCGCATCTACATGGCCGGGCAAGATAATACCGTGCTTTTATGGCCTGGCAAGATAACACCACGCTTATATGGCCGGGCAAGATAATACCGTGCTTTTATGGCCGAGCAAGTTAACACCACGCCTACATGGCCGGGCAAGATAATAACGTTCTTTTATGGCCGGGCAAGATAATACCACGCCTTAATGGCCGGACAAGATATTATATATGTATATATGGAAAAGTCTCTTCTTTAAAACGCTAAGCATGCACAACATCCGCCTTAAAAAGGCATTCAGAGGCACAGGTTGATCTCATTTATATTACTTTATCTTCATACGTTCATTATGTTATTTTTCATGTTCTATATCTCTTACTATGTTACTATTCATGCCTTACATACTCAGTACACTGTTCGTACTGACGTCCTTTCTTGTGGACGCTGCATTCATGCCCGCAGGTAGACGGATCTATCCCGTAGGTGATTTATCAACGGATTATCAATAGCACTCCACTTACTTCGAAGTTGAACTCTATGGGTATTGGTCTTTATGGTTACTTGTATTCTATGTAGAGGCTCGTAGACATGTGTGTACAGTAGACGTTTCATAACCTTGTCAGTTCATATTATTGAATAATATTTTAGCAGCCTTGTTGGCTGGTGATGATGAACATAATTGCTAAAGATTATCTAGAGAGGTGTCGCTATGTTGTGATATATATATATATATATAGATTATGATATCCATGAGTTATCTTTATGGTCCACCCGAAAGTGATTATAAGATGTATGTTTAGAGGTGCTCGGTGTGTTAGCTCCGGGTGCCCGTCATGGCCCTCCAGTTGGGTCGTGACAAAAGGAAATCAAGAAGGACCTTGAGGACGAAAGTAAGAGAAAGTACATTAATGAATTGATTAAAGGAAGTTATGTGACCATCGACGATAAGAGGAAGTCTAGTAAATTAGTAAGGTTGGCTAAAGGTAGACATTGATAGCGTAAGATAATGGACTTGAAATAGAGATACAATTACAAAGTAAACAGGACAATCTTAAATAGTATTGGGATATTTCGTAGCTGAGGTATTAATAAGAGATGTAAACAATAACTCATGAGTGGTCACATTAAATATTATGTGTGCCCTTGTGATTGATCTTACGATATGTTAAAGGTATTGATTGAACTGGGTATTGAAGTTAAGGTAGCAAATGCTACAGGGCAGGTTGATATTATTTTCTCCGAATGTTAAAGTAGGATAATCATGATGCAATAATATCGGGGAGAAGAAGAATATGTGTATATAAGAGTAAGAAGATTATGATGTCATGAGAAGAGGAGAAGGGTAAGCAAGGGAAGTATGTTGCTAGTAAGGGTCAAGTAAGGTTTCCAAGAAAATATTTAAGGCGACGGTAGATGCAAAGAGCCATCCGAATAAATTTCTAAAGTAAGTAAGCAGTAAGGGTAGAGTATGGTAATATGGAATAAAAGACGAATGCGAAGATTTCGGAAACAGATCTTGATAAAAAGGATTAAAGTATAATAACGATGGACATGGATATTGTCACGACCCAGCTAGGGGCCGCGACGGGTACCCGGAGCAATTATCGAGCACCGCTTACTCTACCGCTGGTCTCGCTCATTTAATACTCTTTTATCAATTTTACATACCAATTGTAGGAAAATCATATTTAATAAAAATATAAATACTTTATATACATTTTCCCCTTGGCCATAAAAATAATATACATATATGTGAAAACATCTTGTGAGACCATCTAACCCACACTGCGTATCTACGAGCCTCTACTAACATAATGAATACATGGACGGAACAAGACTCCGTCATGCCCAAAATATGCATATATGAATGTACATCAAAAGAATAGTTATAAGCACCTCCGAACAATGGAGTGCTATCTATCAGCTGACAGCTACTGAGGACCTGGGCCAAGCTCTCCTCCCTGTCTACCTATGGGCATGAACACAGCGTCCGAAGAAAGGACGTCAGTACGAATATTGTACCGAGTATGAGAGGCATACATAATGAAAGGAGACATCAGTAATATGGGAATAACATCAACATGAGACATATGGATCTGACTGATAATCATAAATGAAGTAATGCATGCTATCTTACTCATACTCATCATCATAACATGTATGCATCATGTGCAAGCTGCCCGTCCATGTCGGAACGGTGTGATAATCAAAAATATTAGCCCGCGTCCAAGCCTCCCGCGTCCGGGGTTCCATCTCATGCCGCCCACTAGTGGTGTCTGCCCAAGCCCGTAAGTCGTGGTGTATCCATATCGCCGCCCGCCGAAGCGGTGTCTGCCCGGCCAACTAGGCCCGGTGTGAAATGCTCATGACATGCTCATAGTAATATGCTTATCATAAAATACTTATCTTACCATAATGCGTATATAAGACTCATGATCAACTTTACTATATCGGGGTGACGTAAGGTCGTGATCCCTCGATTACATTATGGAACCATCATGGACATTCCGCCTCACCTTGAAAGGACTAGTACATAAGGTGAGTATAGGCAAGGAATAACATCATCATCATTCGAGTGTCATCATATCGCATAACTTATCTCATATAGACATTCATAGGCATAAGCTTTTAACTTCTTAGAATGCAAGAACTCATGAAAGGAATAGGGATTCAAGTTAAATGATTCATTCCTTTAGAAAGAAGGACTAGCCTCACATACCTTGGTCGTTTAGCTAAGATATCGCTCACTTGTTCTCCGTCGATATCACGTCGTTACCTTCATAAGAGAATTCGTATCAACATTAGTAACTGACTATAAGAACGTGTCGCTAATTCTAGGAGAAGTCGGACAACGCTTCCTTCGCTCATACTATTTTTCTCACGTTCTATATCAACTCCTAATATTCATAATATTATTCGCAATATCATAATCGACAATCGTCATTTACGTACATTTGGCAAAATCCACCATTTTCCTTCAATTTTCCCTTATTTCTACTTCTAGCTCATCCTTGCGTTTTCATGCATTTAATGCTTGTTTCGTGATATAAACATCATTTATAACGTATTAGTACTCACAACACTTCAATATTCATAGTCCAATTCCACGATCATTCATTTATGTCACTATTCACTCAATAATGACCCAATTCTATGTTCTTCTACATTTCAAGTGTCTAAGCTTTCCAATACTTCAAACAACATGGAATAATCATAAAACTTACCTTGGATGATGGTTGAACAATCCTTAAGTTGAAATACTTCAATTAGCCAAAACCCTAGTTCCACCTTCTTGGGAATTTCTTGACTTAGAAGATCCTTTGATGTGTTCTTACACTTACTTTTATGAATTTGGTTTTGATAATCTTGATATCTCCTTTGATTCTCTTGAATTCTTGTCGAGGAAATATTTGGAGAGTTCTAGAATGTCTCTTGAGGTGTATGGCTGAAAATGAAGTGGATGAGGCTTAAGTCCCTTTTAAAAATCATAAAATCTAATTTTTAATGAATTCTTGTCGGGGTGAACAGTGGTCGTAAACCACCATATACGGACCGTATTTTGATTTACGGTCCGTCCACTGTGGTCCTTTTTAAGCATTCCAAAAAAATAGAAAGTTTGGCTGGGGATTATGGCAATTTACGACTGAGGTTTACGGTCCGTAAACCAGTTTACGGGCCGTCCTCCAAGTCGTGTTTAACCATTTCAAAGACAGAAAGTTTTGGCTGATGGACATGGTAGTTTACGACCTGGTTTACGGTCCGTAAACCAGTTTACGGGCCGTAAACTGGGTCGTATTTAACCATATTCAACATTTACAGAAAGTTGAGATTTTTGACAAGCTGGAGGACGACTGCACTATACGGTCCGTAAATCACTTTACGGGCCGTATAGTGCCATATACGACCACTGTGCTGAAAAATTTTCCGCGACTTCTTATTTCCAAAAATTCTTAACTAGCCATTCCCGACTTAATAAAACATCATTCACTCAATTTTCATCATTCCACTCATCATACAAGTACGGCGAAATTTCCGAGGTGTAACAGATATAACCTGAGAGGGAATAATCAGATTTTATGAAAAGTGTCAAGGGATTTTTTACTCTTAAGGTACATCCGAGAGGATAAATATAAAGCCATATTGATACATTCACTTAGAAAGAGGAAACCCCCCCCCCCCCCCCAAGGCGATCTTAGGAATAGAAAGGATTCGTATTTCTAATAGAATATTCTACGAATTCCAGGGCCAATGCTGCAAAATGGCAAGTGGGGAAGAGTGTTTTATGAGAAAGGGAAGTCAAGAAAGACCCTAAGGGCAAAAGTAAGAAAAGTGGACTAATTAATTGGCAAAGGAAGTTGTGTAGCCATCAAGGACAAGAGGAAGGATAATAAGCTAACAAGTCTGGCCAAGAGGCAAAATATCGGTAACATGGGATAAGAGTCTTGATAAGGAGTATAGAAATTCGTTCATGAAGGAAATAGGATGAATGTATGGGGGGTATGTATAAATACGAATAAGTTTTAGTATCATAAGGGAAGATGAGGACTTGACGCAAGGAGAAAGAAAAAGGTGTACTTCGTGAAGTTTTCATGATAAAAACAGGAACCGGCAGAATATTAAAAGGACTATGATGCATAGCTGTGATGCAAACAAGTAGTTAAGAGAACTACGAGACAATATGAGCTAAGCTAATGAAAGGATGAGTTGTGGGAATGAAAGGTAGAGAGTATCAACTTCTAATGGTATAGTATAGATATAAATCGGAATTGGGAACTAAAAGCAAGAAGAATCTCAAGGATATTAGTAAAAAGATAGTTATGAAGGAAGATTAGGGCTAGAGGTTAGACACTCCATAAGGAGTCTAACGAATTCCGGCGTCATCATTGATTCATTAGCCTAGGGGACTGTTAGTTATGAAAGGAAGAGGTGATTAATAAAGAAAGCATCTAAATTATATTTAATGTGTGTAAACATTTTACTTAGTACAAGAATCCAGTTAGCAAAAAGGAAATAAGTTAAACCATGCGATGAAAGGAACTCTGACATTATATGGAATAGAGGAGTTGAAGGGCCACTAAAGTCAGCTAGATGACTACCAAAGACAGTTAATATTTGAATGTTACTGGTATATGAGGACATCTTTAAAAAGGGGGGAAGAACAGATTTAGTTCTGAGATGAATTATAATATTCCCAAATTTAAAAAACAAAAGTGGAAATGGATTGAATACAAGTATAAGGGACAATCGAGACTACTAAAAAGAACTTGTAGCACTAGAAGAGATGAAAGCTTTAAAAGAGGAATATTTATAGGAAGTTCAATAATCTTCAAAGGAAAGGAAGATAGTGTGTCTATGGATAGCAAGACAGCAGTCCTGCCTGAGATTAGGAAGTACCTCATAAGTCGTGAAATTCCAAGTCGCTGGTTATATCAATTGTAAGAGTGTATGACATAGAACCATATAAAATATCACCATGATGAAATAATCAATAGAATAGTGCAAGGACGACGATAAGGAGCCGAAGAATGGAGGTTAGCTTAAGTCTCAATTAGTCACCGGTATAAGAGAGCCAAGGACTTAAGGAGGGAAGCATACTCATATTGAAAGGAATTATGATTAAGTAGTATTTTATTTTAGTTTCATGATCATAAGTTTATTTTGTAATTATGTTAAAATTGAGAAGAGGAAATTGGAGGAAAAGTTCAAATATGAATATGATGATATTGTAAGGAATTAAGGGGTCCAACCAAGGAATTAAAAGGAGATGATATGGTATGTATATAAGGTCGACTAGTACAAAAAAATGATTATCTAAAATAGCACCAGAGAAGCAAGCAAGGAAAGGTGTCATACCTGAACAAGAGAGTTTGTCCACTAGTAGAGAAATAAAGAGCAAGTAAAAAAGGGATACAACAATTAAGAATGCTCGCAAGATCAGCGGAGAGAAGTAGCGATCATGAGCCAAGACCACCTTAATGAGAAAAAGATGATAGCTATATATCAGTTGACCACCAGTTACATACATGAGGATATGAAACTAATGGATGAGTTTGACAGAGAATTAGGGGAACATAAAAGAAGACTGATGAGCTCATATTATAAGAGTATGAAGATCAGGATCTAAAGGAGGACAACCATTCCACGAAATTAATGATAGCATCGCAAGCTACAACATTCGAGGATGAATTTTTCTAAGGAGGGGAGGATGCTACACCTCGTACTTTTAGAGCATGATGAAGCCATGTATTTCACCGCATTAATGGAGTATTGGAGACGTCCCGTGAAGTTTTGAAAGGTACAAGCCATGAGAAGTACGTAACAATGAAGTAAAGGATGAATTATGATCTCGTAAGTCGTAAACGGGAAAGAAAACCTTGGAACCAAAGGACATGACCCTTATCAAGTATAATTAATGATAAATATCAAGTATAGAAAGTTTCAGAAGATTCCGAGATCAAGCAAATCGAAGAAAATAAGTTTGTCGAAAATTTGAAAAACAATTTGGCAGAAGTTTGGACGGAATTTTGGGTCAAATTAAGAGAGATGTATCTCCTGGTATATCATGAGTTTTGAGGTGTTTCAAGAGCCTAAAATGAATTTTGTCGAGTGTAGTATCCAACACAACAAACCGTTCGTCAATACGACATCGGAGTAGGGAATTATGGGAGCTTTAAAACGGACTGCTAGAAGCCTACGAACCTACGCGGAAATTATAGAAACTACTTAATAAACCCACCAATTTCGGGCCATCAGCCAAAACCGAATTGGACTACTATATATACAAGCTTGGAAGGATAAGCGTTAAGTAGCTAAGGAGATCAAAAAGGTATGTTAAGGCTAATCCCTTTCTTTCTAAAGGCATGACTCTTTCCTTATGAACTCATACATGTTTTCCATAATATCCCTATTCCCAAAAAGCAAAAGTTCTTATGTTGCTAAAGATAGATGTATCCTATGATGATAATGATGATGATGATGATCCCATTTCTAGAGATTCCAAGGTTTACACTCATAATGCTATTATGAGATTATTGAGTTTATTTCACGAATTTCTTGATTTTATTCATTGTTGTTGATCTCACCTTGTGATAATTGTTCCTTCAAGGAACATATAGCGATGATGTTTTCTCCATAATATAATTCGGATGTTACCGACCTTACGTCACTCCGATAGAGTTGTAGCTTTTAATTGGGCTCTCATGGATGCTTGATGTATATGCTTGTATTTTCTCACACTCTGCCTATATTGCTGGGCAGCACCACTACAGTGGGCGGCTTATGGATAATGACAATAACACTGTGCCTATATGGCCGGGCAACACCACTACGGTGGGCGTCTTGTGGATAATGATAATAACACCGCGCTTATATGGTCGGGCAGCACCACTAGTGGGCGGCGTGCGATGATTACCCGGATGCGGGCTAATGATGACATATGTATCGGGCCCAACACTATTGAGTATTATATGTATGAAAAATGTATTCTTTAAAAAGGCTAAGCATGCATGGTATCCGCCTTACGAGGCAATCAGAAGTACAGGTTATCTCTTTATATCATGTTATGCTCCATATCTCGTGTTATGTTGTTATTCATGCCTTACATACTCAGTACACTGTTCGTACTGACGTCCTTTCTTATGGACGCTACGTTCATGCCCGCAGGTAGGCAGGGAGACAGATTAGATTCGTAGGTGCTTTATCAGCGGATTCTCAGGAGCACTCCACTTACTTCGGAGCTGCAGTCTATTTGGTATTGGACCTTATGGTCACTTGTATTCTATGTAGAGGCTCGTAGACATGTGTGTATAGTTAGACGTTTCATAACCCTACTGGTTCATATTGTTGTATTATATTTTAGTAGCCTTGTCGGCTGGTGATGAAGGGCATAGTTGTTGAGGAGTATATAAAGATGTGCCGTCATATTATGATGTATGTCCTTACAGATTGTGATATCTATGAGCTATCTTTATGGTCCACCCAGAGATGATTATGAGATGTATGCTTAGAAGTGCTCGGTATGTTAGCTCCTGGTGCCCGTCATGGCCCTCTAGTTGGGTCGTGACAAGAGTCTCATGGATCAGTACGATGAGCTCCGTATTTATCTGCGAGAGGCTATAGGACATTTAGGAAATCTCACTTTCTTTTATTTTTTTGTGTTCCTTTATTCTAATTGGTATATGGAACAATCAAATTAGTATTTGACTCTTATCTATGAGACTCGAGCTATTATAGCCCGAGATCAGGTGCCAGAGCCCGTAGCTATAGTTGGCACCAGAGGGCGAACGGTAGCTCGAGGACTCGGCAGAGCTAGAGGCCGCGGGGCTGCCCTAGCCAGGGGCAGGGATCCTTCAGTAGGACAACGACATGGAAGATCTCCGTCTCCAGATCCTGAGTATCAGCAGGATCAAGACCAGGCTGCAGAGGATGGTGTGGCCTCAGCACGGACACAGCTTGAGGTTACTTCTAATCAGGCTATGCAGGATACTATGGCCAGAGTCTTACATCATCTAGATGCCCAGCAGGCTGCCGCTGGTATTACTACTCCTAACGGAGGTTCACAGACCATAGTTGGGGCGCAGACCCCTGAGCAGAGACTTACTCGAGTAGCACACCCCGTTGCAGCTATGGTTTCTCGTATTGATGCGGTACCCGCTCCTTGTGACAATCTTAGGCCCATGGAGAGCGCTACTATGACTGTGTCTGATCAGGATCTTGTTAGGCGGTTCAGGAAGTTAGAGTCGTCGAGGTTTTCGGGTACTTCTTCTGGGGACGTTTATGAGTTCATTCTGGATATGCATGAGTTGCTGCATAGGATAGGGATCGTGGAAACCCATGGAGTTGACTATGTGTCCTACCAGTTTTGAGGCGATGCGAAGGCTTGGTGGAGGCATTTTGTGGCTTGCAGACTTGAGGGTTCCCCTCCCCTGACTTGGACTTAGTTCTATCGGGCCTTCCTTAAGAAGTATGTGCCCCGGTCTTTGAGAGAGGCATGTAGGGAGGAGTTTCAACATATACAGCAAATGGGTATGACTGTGGAGGCCTATGTGACTCGTTATATGTATCTGGCCCATTGTTCCACCCTCTTAATCCCTATTGAGCCTGACAGGATTAGGCGTTTAGTAGGTTGGTTGGTCCTCTTCAGATTCCTTGCCTTCAGATGGAGGCCATAGGGGCTTCCTTCTAGTCCATCGTCGAGCATGCTTCTTTGGTTGAGGCTGCTAAGGCCCGTGCATTTGGAGGTAGTGGTGATAAGAGATCGCGTCAGATTGGGAGTTATGGTGGTTCTAGATCGAGAGGAGCCAGTCAGTCTTCTAGGTCATATCAGCCATATTTCCGCCGCCATGTGCACTCAGCTTTGCGGGTTTCCTCCAATGAGCCACCCAAACAGAGAACTCCGGAAGGTTTATTTTCTTGACCGGTAGACAGGGTTGTTTCATCTGGGTCCTCAGCTTCAGTTTATCAACCTTCGTCCCTTTTGATCTGTTTTCCGTGTGGAGAGGTTGGGCATATTGCTAGGAGCTATTCCCAAACCAGGCGGGATTATCAGTCACAGAGGACTTCAACATCATCTGGTAGTCGAGGTGGTGCTTCTCAGAGGGGCGGTGCTCAGTCAGGCCATGATGGTTCTTAGAGTTCTAGAGGTCGATCCCAGGCAGTTAGAGGTGGGTCCCAGAGTGTGAAAGGGGGATCTCAGACTGGACGTGGTGGGGAATATTGACTCATTTCCTGGTAGGCCTGAGGCAGAGGCCTCAGATGCTGTTATTGCAGGTACCATTTATGTCTGTCATAGAGTAGTATTTGTGTTATTTGATCCTGGATCCATTTATTCATATGTGTCTGCATATCACGCCGTTGGTTGGGATTTGCCTTGTGATAGCATAGATATACTTGTTCATGTGTCTACTCCGATTGGAGATTCTGTGATTGTTGATTGAGTTTACTAGTCCTGTTTGGTTACTTTTTTTGGGGTATAACACTTGGGTAGATTTAATGATTCTCGATATGGTAGACTTTGATATTATCTTGGGAATGTCCTGGCTTTCTCCTTATTCATGCGATATTGGACTGTCACACCAAGAAAGTCACCTTAGCCATGTCGGGCATTGCTAGGCTTAAGTGGAGGGGCACTCCTAGTCCCGCTCCAAAGAAGATCATTTCCTTCCTTCAGGCGAAGAAGTTAGTCAATAAGGGGTGTTTAGCCTATCTGGCTCTTGTGCAAGACACGACTGTTGCATCTCCACCCCCTTGAGTCCATTCTTAATGTGAGCGAGTTCGCAGACGTATTCCCGTCTGATCTGCGGGCATGCCACCCGATCGTGACATTAATTTCTATAATGACTTAGATTCGAGCACTCACCCTATTTCTATTCCCCCATATTGGATAGTGTTGACAGCCAATTTTGGCGCTCCTTTTTTACTTAATTAATTTCACTATGCTTCTTAGTCCTGAAAATTCCCCAAAATAAGCTTTGAATATTTTTGCTAATTACCAAACTAATTTTTTAAGATATTATTAAGATTATTTTTATCATTCCTAAAAAAAAAATTACTAAACATAACATTTTATAACTAAAATCACTCGAAAATAACATTGATATTCCGATATCAATATGGGTGTTGACATTTTTCCTTTAATCCTACTTATTGTTGTACCAATAATATTTTACTTTGCTTTGAAACTAAATATGTAAATTAGATTTCTTATATTGTAATTTATATATGCAGGCATTTTGCGGGAATTAATTAGGATAAAGAAGCATATTTTAATTGATTGAAGTAAAAAAAAAAAGGGATTAGAGAAAGTAAGATTAGGAACTAATTCAGCTAATTTTTAAACTTGGGCCAATTCTTATTTCTTGAAAGCCATTTTCTGCAGCCCAATTCGCCAAACAAATGCCCCAACCCACATCCCCACCGACCCGACCCGGCCCAAACACCTACAACTAAAGCCCCCTTAAGTTCCTAATCCATCTTCAGTACCATAACCAAAGCGAACCCTTTTTCTCTGCAGCTGAACCAAGCGATCCCCTTATCTCTTCAACGTAAGCCTAGCAATATCCCACAAATTCCGCTACCTACACCCCTCTTCTCCTTTCTCACACTCCATCTCTGAAGCTTGCAGGCTCCATGTGCGATTTCAGCGGATTTCATGGTAAGTCCCATCCCTATTTTCATCATCTCATCTGTTGAAAACATCTCCCAAAATTTCCCCCCTTTTCATTATTTTTGAACTTCGAATTCAAGCTGTTGAAACCCTCAGTTGTTACCTATAAATAGAAGCCCTTAGTGAGCTATTTGGAGCAAGTTTCTCTTGAATAACCCAAAACAAATCTCATCTGTTTTCTTAAAAAAAAACAAATCTCTCTTTTAACTTTAAGTTTGTTTTTTGTCGAATTCTTTGGTGGTTCTCGGCTAAACAAGCTCATCAAGCGGATTCGGAGACTCGACGACGACGTTAGCCTCAGTTCGCTGTCACAAAGAAGGTAATCGCATTTTTCCTATCTTCGTCTTTAATTTAGTAGAAGTAGAGATGTAGTCGTTCAAGTATTTCTTGTCGTTTATTTGGTTTAGTTGGCTGCTGGAATATGTATTCTCCTCGTTTGTTGTAAAATAGCGTAAAAACGACTAATTTGGTCGAATATGTGTTTAACTCCCGTCGCCCCGTCGCTGCTCGGGGAAAAGGCAACATTCGTCTCCCCTTTCATTTCCCGTTCACTGTTTTAGGCTTAGGAAATGTTTATTAATCGTTTGGTTGTTTGCTGGTTTAGTTGGAAGTAATTAATTAAATTTATGTGATTAGTTGGTTGTCGTCATTAGCTTGCCGCTATTATTAATTTGATTGTCACTATCAATAACGTCTTTATTTTGTTGTCAACTTGTTAATGCTGATCAGCTTTAAATAGGCTTTAACTCTTTGTTTAGTTTCAACAAATCTGTTATAGGCTAAGCTTTATTTGAATCATATCCTCAAACCTCTTCCCTCACTTTTTAGTCCTGTTTTCAGCCCGTTATTGTTAGATATCTACAGCTCATCTTGTGTTTCTCTCTATAGGTCGTCTTACAATCCAAAAATGTAGGAATTAACCTAAATTTGTAATCTTTTGTTATTTTAGCATATCGTTATATCTGTCCATTAGAGTCTAGTTATCAGTTTGGGGCTAACTATTTCATTATAAGTGAATCAGGTTACTAGTTTAGTAATTTTCCTCTTCTTTCCATTTCTTTCAATTCTACTTTTCTATACTTGCTTTAGCATGTTTAACATTGGGATTCCTGTTTGTTTGGATTCAATTGTAGTTAGCAAAGCTGTTGTCATGGTTGTTTCTGCAGTTACTAGTGTTGCTTAATTATTTGATCTTAGAAATCATGATCTGTACTTTGGAATAACAGAGGTCATGGATCAGTAGGACCCAAAGTTAAGTAAGTCCAAAGTGAACTGATTGCCTGTTTGATTGATCATTGAGAAAAGAAAAAATATGCTTTGTTGAGTTATAATGTATCCTTGTTTCTCTTTAAGGATGTGGGAAAGCATGTTGGTAGAGCTCATTGTATGGTTAATTTTAGCACTGTCCACTCCCATCTTAAATTCAACTTGTGTTTCAAGTTCATTCCAAGCAATGGATAGGTTCAATCATTAGTTTAGTAATTTTCCTTTTGGTTTAACGTTCTATGGAGTTCTTCCTATTTTCAAGGTTATGTGGCTTAGCTTTGGTTTTAGTCCAGTCCGAATAAGAAATATTAGTCTATCTAATTCTTTAAACGCTTAAACTAGGAGTAGAGAACTGCATTTCCTAGCGTGTTGGATCAGTTCAAAAATAGAAGGCAATGGTTAACTTGTACTCATATTTCAATTCATTTCAAAGTAATAGCTTTGGTTTGCTCTGGATTTTCCCTTTTTTTTAAGTCAATAACCCCTTTGTAGTAATCTGCTTTTATTTTCTAGAATCAGTTCTTTCTCGTGCATGTTAAGTGTTTTTAAACTAAAAGCTGTTTTAGAATATTTTTTTAGGTCCAAAAGTGTGCTTTCTATTCTCAAAGAGATGCCTATGTTGAACCAGAGATGTTTTTGTTTTGACCTTAACGAGATTTTACTTCAAATCTCGCTCCCAGGCCCTTTCTCTTTGAAATCTGAGCTTTAAATCTTTCACATATCTGTCTTCAAACTCAGTAAAGTATTTTCAAATAGTTGTCGTTCTATCTAACCTTGTTTTCTTCACATTTCATGGGTAGTTCATGATTTTCCCATAACGAATTTGCTACAAGAAACTTATTATCATTGCTACTTGAATTGAGTGGAATACATGTGTGAAGTATTGTTGATTGTAGTTCAGCCTATTTACTTAATTGTATGGTATAAAATGTGCAAGATATGTCATTTTGTTTGAGTTGATTACCTCTCATGATTTAAGGATCTTCCAGTAGCTATAACATTGATTCATGGTATGGCTGTTAGCTTATGTGACTCTCCAGAACATAAACCATCAGTCATCTTCCCTCTCTACTTCCAAACTGAAGATTTCAATAACTACTTCAACCTAATTGGCTTATAAATCAGTCTATTCTTGCATCTAGAGAAGTGTCTTTGGCTTCTTTATACCTTGCCTTTCTGATATATGCTGGCAAATTTGGTTAAAGAAGCACTGCCTAGGGACATGTTTATGTATTGTAAATTACTTCTTTTGTCTAAAGCAGTCAGGTTTGTTTAAAAGGATAGCATCCAGTTTCCACAGTTAAGAATGCTTAGAAGGAGTTAAATTCAGTTTGTTCTTCTCTTATACTTGAGTGTGTAGTTAAACAGTTGTTTTCAGTCGTGGCAGTAAGTTGATGCTGCCACTTGATACTTCATTTGTTTTCTCTTAAAAAATAAATCCCTTAAAGACTTATTACCTCACTGTTTAAACAATGTCAGAGTTTTTTTTCACAGGCAAATGATCTCTTTATATTAAGACAAAATATGCTGCACTTAAGTTTCTATATTTTGGAAGAGTCAACTGTGCACTTTAGGATGTTGTAACCAGCTTGTTGTTGGAACATTTTGAAGCAGAACTTACTGCCCTCACGAAAAGAAACAGTTTGCTACACTCGAGAAAATGGTTTCTGCCCATTTTTTGTTTGATGCACTTCTTGGCTGCTACATTATCCTTATCAATGGCTGTAATATTTTGGCCAAACAGCTTGCTGTTTTGGCATGTATTATGCTATCTTTTGAAAGTTGTCATACTTTAATGGAAGGCAAAAAAAAAAAAAAAAAAAGACATTACTACTGCTACATGTTGCTGTCACTTGTTGCTGTGTTTAAGATAAATCTTGCCTGGTTTTGGGATAAAGCTGTTGCATTCATTAAAAAGAAATAGACTCACACTTGATTAAGGGATTGGTTTGGCATTTGCTGCTGGTTCTGGCCTTGGGCTACTGCAAGTTAAGGCCAAATGACTGATTTTTTTGGGATAAATGTGTTTGTCTTACCATTAAGTTTGGAGTGCTGTTTAATACACTCAAGCTGATACACTTGCTGTTGCCTACTGTTACTGCTTCTTGTTGTCTCTGCTGAACTTAAGAAAAGTTACTGTTTTGACAGAAAAAGAAGGCTACTGTTTTTTTTTACTAAAAAGTTACTGTTTTCTAGTCAAAAAGTTACTATTTTTGATTAGGGAAAAGGATACTATTTTGATAAAAAAAAAACCTACTGTTTTGAGTAGGGAAAGTTACTTGTCTTGAAGGGAAAATTTACCGATTCGTGAAAATTAAATTTGTCAAATCTGTGTTTGACTTCATCGTTTGGGCTAATTTCTCTGTTTTGCGAGTTGCCCTCGTTATATGGCTAGCTAAGTTAGTAATCATCTTCGTCCTCGTCTTACATTTCATTTTCGGGTTATCAAACTAAAAGGAAAACGTAGTGATATTTCTTATTTAATCTTCCTTTCTTGTCTTGGTTCTATTTATCTCGAATCTTTCTGTAATTAGAGTGATTTGGTTTGTTTTAATGTTAGGTTGCTGATTTGGAAGTATTATTTTCCCCCTTGCCCTAGCATTTTATCTTTTTGTTCTGTTTCATGTAGAGTGTCTAGTTGCAATCGTATTAGAGTTAAGTAATTAGTTTAATTTCCCTTCATGTGTTAAGTGTGCTTGCTATTTGTCTCAGTTTAAGCTAGATCAGGTTCAATGTTTAAAAATGGAGATTAATGTATGTGACTGTACACTGTTTTGGTATAATTGCTATAGTTTATATTAGTTTGATTAATATAAACTGGTTGTGAATTATATGCTTTAAATTCCAAAATATTCCCTGTCCAAGCATGATTTCATAAATGCCCAGTTCCAACTTTGTTGTTATAACTAGCTAAACTTAGGACTAATCATTGGTAGCCCAGTTTAAGTGTTGTTTGGTTAAGTAGTCTAGTTATACTGCTTTCTTTAAAAATACCTAGTATCAAGGTTTTGGTAGCCTAAGCATATGATGATTTAGCTCCAATCTTAGTTCCCTATTTTAGCGTTTGGTTTGAGAATTCTCCTAAGATATTCTCCTAGCGGTTTTCCTTGTTGAATTCGTTGTTGTGAAGGCTGAAAGTCAAGACATATTATGGGATTTTTCTTTTTCTTTAAAAAAGCTATGTCTAAATTTCCATCATATTAGTTGCTGCCCACTGCTGCTGCGTTTTTTGGGCCAAAAAATTGCTACTTTGCTTGCACTCTGTTGCTGATTTCTGATGGAATGTTTGGCTATGTTATTGGCTCACCGTAGTTACTTTTCTAAGGCGGTGTTGCTACACTATAAGGGTACTTCGTTGCTGCCTTTGAGGGCAGATTCCTACTGCTTTTGAATGGGTTGATTGATGTGTTCTCAGTCCTGTCTTTCATTAAAAATGGTTGTTGTTGTTTTGTTTGATGAGCTACTATTTTTTGCTAAAAAGAACAAATGCCACACCTGATAAGCTTGCTACACTTGAGAAATAAAGTAACAGATATTACACTGGTACTGCATTTGAGAAGGCTGAAAAATGCAACATTCTTGAGACACATTCGGAACCTTAAAGCCACTGCTATGTTCAAGAGGCTCTCCTATGCTGCCGTTTTATTTCACTGTTTCTGTCCTTTGTTGTGGCTTTTTGCTGCAGTATGGGATTGATACTACGTTTAGAGTACTTCTGAGAGTAAAGGAAATAGATTCTATATTTCTTTGTTTCTGCTGCCTTTTCTGAGACAAAAATAAATGCTATAATTGATGTCCTAATGCTGCAGTTTAAGATGCAGCAATTGCTGCATTTTTTAGTTGAATTGACATGACAATTTGAGCCGAATCACTGCTGTAAACAACTGCATTTTGGAGCAGATTTTGCTGCACTTTGAGGCTATACTTGCCGCTGCAATTTTGGTTATTTACACCGCATTTTGGTCTGAAATATGCTGTCTCTTGAGTCAATGGGTTGCTGCCTATTTAACAGTGAGCTAGAGTTGCACTTTAAACCCTTAACCGATTTGAACATATTCTACACTTGGGCCGATGAAGAGTTATTTAACTTGAGGCCTCGCTTTTAAAAGAATGGATTTCCATACTTGATTGAAAGTTTACTGATTTGAACACTTAAAACTTGCATAAAAGGGAGCGGGGCTGCTATACTCAAGTTCAGGTGCAATTAATATGCTAAGTTATTTTTTTTCCTTATTTGAACCTAGAAAAAATATGCTAAGTATCTCTGGACATTCGATTCTTTTATCTAGCTTTTATTAATTAAAGTTATATAGACTTCTTTTTTCCTTGTTGAGAATTGTTTCTAATCCTTATCTTTTTCTTTCTTTCTTTTTTTTCATGAGCAACTTCGGGAGCATTTGGAGTTATGGCAACTCCGGATTCTGCCCATATCAAAGAGCGGCCAGCAGCAGATTATTTACTCGTGTCTAGCAGTCCCACCTCGTCCACGTCTCGAGTCTCCGTCCTTCTTCCTTATTCAAAATTTCAAGCCTCCATATTGTTTGATACATGCTATTTATATTATTTGACTAACACTCTTGTGAATTTGTATTTTTTGTAGTTTTGTTTTGAACGCGTAACTTGACTGAAGTATATTAGTAAGTTTAGGCATTATCTTCCCTACACTCTTTTTGTTTTAAGATATTGAACTTAGTGTATTTATTCGGATTAGGCGTATTAGAGTAGTCACATAAATGATGTCAACTTTTTTTTTCAGGATGTAAGAAAATTGGATTTTTCTAAAAGGTGAAACTGGAGACTTCTCTTTCGAAATAAAGAATTTGCTAATAACGTTTTTTCAAATGTTTCAAGCAAGAGCTAGGCATATTCTATGCAAAGGCCCACACATGGATTTTTTTTAGAAGTGATAAAAACACCAGTTTTTGGAGAGAAAAAAAATAAGAACTTTAGTGACCCAAAACATATTTTCAGAATTTGTTCTTTTTGCACTAACGTCGAGCAGGTTTTATTTTTCAAGTTGAAAACAAGAAAATTATATTAGGGCTCAAGTATAGTGGCCCAAGTTATTTTACGAAAGCCACCAGGTATGTACTCTATTTTTCATATACATATATATACTTTATTTCTTATTAAATCATCCAATCATCTCTACATTGTGGTGTACTTATATATATCACGGTACTTATACATGTTATTATATTTTTCATGGCTATTTCTGAAAGTGTACTTCTTTATACTATTTTACATACGATAAACATACTCCATGTATATGTTATTTTCACATAATAAATATGTATTTCCATACTCTACATCATATATATTGTCCTTATATACAATAACCATATTTATACCTGATCTTCAAAAAATACACATGTACATATAACTTTACAATGAGTATGCCTATATACTATTTTTTTTTTTTACACGTACCATACATATACTACCTTATTTCCGTTAATTCTCTTGGTCGTCTTCACATATATGCATCTATATAGTACTATCACGCCACCAATAACTATTTTTAGTTACCCATGATATACATATCATGTATACACGTTATTTTCATTATATATATGTATATATATATATATATATCTTCTTATTCAGTAGGGGTGGACATTCGAGTAGGGGCGGTGCACCAACAGGCCGCGGTGGTTCTCAGTCTGTTAGAGGTCCGGCAGGGGAGATTCTCAGGGTTCTAGGGGAGGAGCTCAGTCAGGAAAGAGTGGTGATGGTGATGCACAGTCCCGTAGCGGACGAGTCCATTATTATGCCTTCCCTGGTAGACTAAAGGCGAAGGCTTCTGATGTTGTCATCACAGGTACCATTTCTGTTTATCATCGGGTCGCTTTGATTTTATTTTATCTGGGTTCTACCTTCTCATACGTGTCTACCTATTTTTCTACTGGATGAATATAACTTGTGATATTCTCTATGTGCCTATATGTGTGTCTACTCCGGTTAGAGATTCTGTGGTAGTAGATCGAGTCCATCGGGCTTGTGTGATTACTTTTTTGGGCTATGATACGTGGGCATACTTCGTAAACCTTAGTATGGAAGACTTCGATATTATCTTGGGAATGAACTAGTTATCTCTGTACCATGCGATCTTGAACTGTCACACTAAGACAGTCACATTAGCTATGCCCTGCATTCCGCGTTTGGACCGGAAGGGTACTCCTAGCCCTGCTCCTAAGAAGATCATCTCATACCTCCGAGCGATGAATTTAGTGGATAGAGGATGTCTAGCCTATTTGACTCATATTCATGATACGAACATGGACACTCCTTCTTTGGAGAATGTTCCAATAGTTAGTGCGTTTGCGTAGGTCTTTCTCGGCAGTTGCGGAAACATGAGAAGAATTATCCGACTCATGACCTTGAATTAGCTGGCGGTTATTCATGCACTAAAAATATGGCGGCATTATTTGTATGATGTTCATGTTGATATCTATACCGATCACAAGAGTCTGCAGTATAATTTCAAGTAGAAAGAGTTGAATCTACAGCAGAGGCGGTGGTTAGAGCTACTGAAAGACTATGTCTATGAGCTCCACCAGCTGGCTAGCCTAGGAGTTCGCTTAATGGAATCGGGTAATGCAGGAGTTACCGTTCATAATCCAGCTGTTTCATCCTTAGACGTGAAAGTGAAAAAGCGTCAATATAAAGACCCCAAGTTGAGTTATTATAGAGATACACTTCCCCAGAAGGAGAAGTCACCATTTGAGATTTCTGCAAATGGGGTTCTTAGGTATTGAGGCAGGCTATGTGTCCCGGATGTTGCAAGATTACGCCGTCAGATCCTGGAAGAAGCCCATTGCTCTCGCTATTCCTTTCATCCAGGAGCGACAAAGATGTACCATGATCTCAAATCAATGTATTGGTGGGATAGAATGAAGAAAGATATAGTAGAATTTGTAGCTCAGTGTCCAAATTGTCAACAAGTGAAAATTGAGCATCAAAAGCCAGTAGGATTGTTGCAGGCTATGAAAATTCCAGCTTGGAAATGGGAAGTGATCAACATGGATTTTATTGTAGGCTTGCCTCGTTCTTGGCGTAAGTATGACTCTATATGGGTAATTGTTGACAGACTGACAAAGTCAACTCATTTTCTACCCGTCAGAACTACAGACTCAGCAGAAGATTATGCAAAGCTATACCTTAAAGAGATAGTGCAACTTCATGGTGTCCCAATAGCCATCACCATAGATAGAGGGGCAAAATTTATAGCTAATTTCTGGAAGTCCTTTCAAGAAGGTTTGGGAACTCAAGTAAGACTTAGCACCTCATTTCATCCACAAACTGATGGATAAGCTGAATGCACTATTCAGACCCTGGAAGATATGTTACGGGCATGTGTATTAGATTTCGGAGGTAATTGGAATGATTATTTGCCACTTATTCAATTTGCATATAATAACAATTATCAATCTAGTATCCAAATGGCCCCGTATGAAGCTCGATACGGAAGAAAGTGTAGATTACCAATTGGGTGGTTCGAAGTAGGGGAGACACAACTAATATGTCCAGAATTGATTCAACAAGCAGTAGACAAGATCAAACTCATCAGAGATCAATTGTTGACAGCCTAGAGGTGCCAAAAATCATATGTAGATAACCGTCGACGAAACTTGAAATTCGAAGTTAATGATTGGGTATTCCTGAAAGTGTCGCCGATGAAAGGTGTAATGAGATTCGGCAAGAAGGGTAAGCTTAGTCCCCGGAATATTGGACCTTACAAGATTGTGCACAAGGTAGGCCAAGTGGCTTATGAACTAGATTTGCCTCCAGAGCTTGAATCAGTTCATCCAGTTTTTCATGTGCTGATGCTCCGTAAGTGTGTTGGAGATCCTTCCAGAATCGTGCCTGTAGATGATGTTCAAGTTATCGAGAAGTTAGCTTACGAAGAAGTACCCATTACCATACTAGATAGGCAAGTGCGGAAGCTCGGAACTAAAGACGTGGTCTCAGTTAAGGTCCTGTGCAGAAGAATATATGAAGTCCAGATATCCGCATTTATTTCCACCCCTAAAAGAGGCTCAGGACGAGACGCCATTGTCCTCAGGTATGTAATGTTTCTCTTGATGCTTTTTTGGTCGTGTGTGGCCATGTTTTCTATTGTTGTTGTTGTAGTAGTAGCCCTGTGAGGCAATATATTTTGGGTTGCTGTGACAGGATGGTAGTGTCATATTATAGGAAAAACTCTGGCGAACTTTCTGTAGAATCCCCGAGAACTTAACATTCGAGGACGAATATTCTTAAGAGGGGGAGAATATTACACCTCAGACATTTCGTGTTGTTGTGCTATGAATAGACTAACCGAAGCTTAAGGTGAACATGAAGTCCATATGACCTTAAGGAGGGTATTTGGTAGCTTGAAGGTGTATACTATAAGATTTTGAAGTATTACGCCTCGGAGAAATTAAGTTCGCCAAAAGAAGTAAAGTATAAGTTGTATTTGGGAAGGCATCGCAATTATCGAGTTGATGATTATTTATTAATGTCTCGAGGAGAAGCTAGAGGGCTCCTTAGATAGTTAATGAAGTGTTATACCAGTACCAAGAAGGTCCCACAAGGATTGGAAGTTAAACGAATCAACGAGACGACTTCAGAAAATATGAGTTATACGACCACTTATACGGTCCGTATAACTTTATACGGTCCATATAAGGGTCCATATAACCTTTCTAGAGAAGGTCAGGCCCTGGTAGTATTATACGGTCACTTATACGAACCGTATAAATGTCCGTATAACTCAATCGGGTCACTTTTTCCAGAATTTTCTCTTTTTATATATATATGACCCATGATCATTTAATTCATTTCCCACCTTCTCTACAACTCTTGAAAGCTCTAGAACATTCCCCACACCATATCAACACAAATCCAAGGGAAATCAAAGATTAAACACCAAGAATCAAGAGAATCAATTGCAAAAAGGCTCACTAGGGTTTGTAGAAGTCAAGATCCTTTTTGGTATTAAAGTTGGGGTTTTTCTCTAGTGAAGTATATCCATCCAAAGTTCATCCTTACATGATCAAAGGTGCGTTTTACATCTATTTCATGATATTAAAATTATTTGAGTGGTTTAATGACTTGGATGAGAGAAGGAAAAAGAATATGAGCTTAAATATGAAAATAATGAGATTTTCAGTAGTAAGTTAACTTGAGCCATGATTCTTAGCATGCTATGAGTATATCTTGTTATGAATAATACTAAGGATGTTGAGGAAGTACTATATGTAAATGAATATGGTGTTGTATTGTAACTATGGTTATGAATGACATTGAAAAGGAGTTTTGAGGATTGAACAATGTTTAACTTGAAAAAGTCTATTCATTATGATATTATGGGTGTTGCTATTGATGTTTGGGAGTTATTTATTATATGGAGGAAGTTGTTGAAACAAAGGAAATGCTGCCCAATTTTCGTTAGCTCTTAGTTGCTTTAGTTTAGACTTAAGTATGTTCTAAACGATCTAATTTAGTACGAATTCTCTTGAATGTAGAGTTGTAAGCTTGGAAGAAGCACGTTTAGTCGTTAAGGAGACGTAAAAGGTATGTTAAGGCTAGTCCCTTTCTTTCAAAGGCATGACTTCTATATTATGGTTTCCTCTCTATGTTTCCATGACCTTCTTACATTCCAAAATTTGAAAGTTAAAGGTTCTTAAGAGCTTCTTATGAGAAATAGAAAATATGTGTTCTATGATAAGGATAATGATGATGATTTTACTTCTAGAGATTCCAAAGCTTATGAATTGATGCTACTATGAGTTTAATGATCTTATTCCATAATTTCGTTGATGTTGCTCATTGTTGGCCATCTCACCTCATGATACTAGTTCCTTCAAGGTGAGACCTAGTGACGATGTTTGATCCATAACATAATCGGAGGTTACCGACCTTACGTCACTCCGATAGAGTTACAGCTTTTACTTGAGCTCTCATGCATGCTTTATGTTATGTATATGATGATGCTTACACCATGCCTAGTTGGTCGGGAAGACACCACTATGCTGGGCGTAAGTGGGCGGCTTATGGATAACACCGTGCCTAGTTGGCCGGGCAGACACCACTAGTGGGCGGCATGAAATGGTTACCCCAGATGCGGGAGGCACAAATGCGGGCTAATGATGATCACACCGCACCTATATGGGTGGGAAGCTTATATATGTATATATGATGTGATGATGTTTTAAATATAAAAGTTAGCATGCATGACTCGGCCTTAAGAGACGATCAGTTACAGGTTATCTCCTTTGCTTTTGTTCTCTTATTTCTCTACTATGCTGTTATACATGCCTTAAATACTCAGTACATTGTTCGTACTGACGTCCTTTCTTTTATGGACGCTGCGTTCATGTCTGCTGGTAGACAGGGGGATGGCACAGACACTTAGGAGCTCATCAATAGATATACAGGAGCACTCTACTACTCCGGAGTTGCAGCTTATTGGTATATTCTTTTGTGTACATATTTGGGGCATGGCAGGGTCCTGTCCCGTCCGTATGATTTCTGTACTCCAGTTAGAGGCTCGTAGATACATATGTGTAGGTAGTAGATGTTATGTGATATCTTAGTGTATATGCTCTATTCTCATTTTGTAGCCTCGTGGGCTTATGTACGTGTATGTTTGAGAGATATTCGAAGATCATTTCATGATAAGTTTATGTTGGGAATGGTATATGTTCAAGTTGAGTTGATGATAAAAGGAAAGGTGGTGCTCGGTGGGCGAGCTCCGGGTACCCATTATGGCCCTCTAGTTGGGTCTTGACAAAAGTGGTATCAGAGCAGTTCCGTCCTAAGGTGTGTCCACGGGCCGTGTCCAGTAAAGTCTTGTTTATGGGTGTGAAGCGCGCCAAACTTACAACCAAGAGGCTGTGGGCCATTTAGGAATAATGACCATCCTTCTTCTACATAGATCGTGCGATAGAGCTATAATATAAGATTTCTCTTTTCTCTAATTGTGCGTTCTGATTTCAGCGATGCCATTGAAGAAGAAAGCAACAGCCGCCCAGAAGGGCAAGTCTGTGGTAGGAAGGCGGACTGAACAGGAGCCACCGGTAAATATAAAAGAGGGTGAGTCCCGCAATGAGGCTCCATCCCATACTTATCGCACTCCGCCTGTTGTAGAGGAGCGTAAAGGGGACTCAGTTCCAGCTCCAATGCCTCCAGTTCCTCCACCGTGTGCTTCGAGTCAGCAGATGATCGAGGCTATTCAGTTATTGACCCAGCTAGTGGCTGCTCAGGCTCAGCGGCAGAGTGCGGGTCCAAGCCATAGAGCAGTTAGTGCAAGGGCCCGTGATTTTTTGAGTTTGAATTCTCCAGAATTTTTCGGGTCAAAGCCGAATGAAGACCCACATGGCTTTATAGATGAGATGCTGAGGACGCTGAGAAAAATACATGCTTCCAACACTGAGTCGGTGGAGTTGGCTTCCTGTAGGTTGCGGGATGTAGCTGTTCTATGGTATAATAACATGATATCTTCGAGAAACGAATATTGTCATGACCTAAACCGATGAGTCTTGACGAGTGTCTGACCTCTAGTGACCAAACACCCCTATGCTTATATCTGGACCATACTGAGCATCAAGGGCCCATAAAAAACTTAAACTGAACTCATACTGCCTTACGAAAGGGTGACATTAAGAACTCTGTATAATCTGAAAATACATATATACATGCTGAAAGAACACAAGCCAACTAAGCTGCTACATATAATGTACCCAACAGAATAAAAGCCGGCAAGGAAGAAGGATGGTCATTATAAAGGTAATGAAATAAGTGAGAGAAGGTGGAAATGAATTTAGGGTCTTTTGGGTTTTAAAAAGTTGGCCAAAATACACCCCGACCGACTTGGCGGAGAGTATGCGGCTTAGCACACTGAGTGTATGGCCGCACACTCCTCCCTTGGCTTGGGGAAAGCCTTGGGCAGATAGGCCAGCCATATTGGCAAGTTGGCGCCCAGTGTGCGGGTCAGCACATTTCCTCGGGTTCCGCGAAAATGCGATCCTTTCGATTTGTTGATCTCCAATACTTATGGAACTTTCTTGGCACTTGTCTAGAACTTCATTAACCATCTAAGGGGCCTCATATATCTTCCTCAAGGTGATGCTAGTTAATGCATAGGTCAAATGATACGAATTTTTCCACAACATGGCTCAACCTTAACTTTCTCCGACAAACTTATTTCGTTTGCCTCAAATGCCTTTGGAATCTTAATTAGAATCATCAAACATCCTTCTTAGCCTTACAAGGGATTTTTTTCCACTTTAGGTTTACATTGGCACATTTATAATGCGACCGACGCGAAATTCCAAGGTGCAACATTCTCTCCCCCTTAAGAACATTCGTCCCCGAATGTTAAACTCTCGAGGATTCTATAAAAATTTCACTAGAGTTTCCCTTGTAAATGTACCAATCCATCTTGTACACAACAACCCAAAATATCATCTATCGGTATGACTGTCGAAGGATCTCCTATACACTTACAGAGCATGAATACATGAAATACTGGATGTACAGACTTCAACTCAGAAGGTAGCTCCTACTCATATGCCACCTTTCCCACTGTATGAATAATTCTATATGGTCCTATGCATCAAGGGCTCAATTTACCTTTCTTTGCAAATCTCATTACTCCTTTCATAGGTGACACTTTCAGGAAGACCCAATCGCCTACCTCAAACTCTAACTTGCGTCGCCGATTATCTGCATAGGATTTCTGTCAACTCTGTGATGCTAGCAATCTTTCCCAAATCATTTTCACCTTATCAACTGCTTGCTGAATTAAATCTGGGCCCACTAACCAGTCTTCTCCAATATCAAACCACCCTATAGGGGATCTACATCTTCGTCCATATAAAGCCTCACAAGAAGCCATCTGAATACTGGAATGGTAACTATTATTATAGGCAAACTCGATAAGAGGTAAATGATCATCCCAACTGCCTTGAAAATCAAGTACACAAGCTCTCAACATATCCTCAATTGTCTGTATAGTATACTCCGCTTGTCCGTCTGTCTGCGGGTGAAATGTAGTACTAAGACTCACCTGAGTCCCCAATCCATTCTGAAAAGATTTTCAGAAGTTAGATGTGAACTGTGCTCCCCTATCTGAAATAATGGCTGTAGGAACACCGTGAAGTCGCACCATCTCTCTAAGGTAGAGCTTCGCATAGTCTTCAGCCGCATAAGTAGTTCTAACAGGCAAGACATGGGCTGACTTTGTAAGTCTATCAACTACGACCCATATTGAATCGTACTTCCATTGCGTACGGGACAAACCTGTAACGAAATCCATATTAATTACCTCCCATTTCCATGTCAGAATTTCCATAGACTGCACTAAACCTCCAGGCTTCTGGTGCTCTATCTTGACTTGCTGATAATTTGGGCACTGAGCGACAAACTCTGCTATATCTTTCTTCATACCATCCCACCAATACACTTACTTGAGATCATGGTACATCTTTATTGTGCCCAGGTGGATAGAATAGCGAGAGTAATAGGCTTCCCCCATAACCTGCTGATGGAGGCCTGAAACATTAGGAACACACAATCTACCTCGATATCTGAGTACTCCATTTTCTGTAATAATAAAAGATGTCTTTTCCTTCTGATGAGCTGTATCCCTAGATAAGTGAAGTGGTCAGTGGAGCAAGTAAAACATCTATTCTTACAAGTTACAATTCTAGCCAAGTGAGAAGTTAAGGGAAAAAGGTAAGGTTTAATCCTTTTCTTATATGTTATGGATGATTATGTATGTTGTAGTATGTAAAAGTGGATGAAATTCATGAAAATAGGGATGTTATATGTGGCCGTGTATATGTAGTGTGTGGCCGTGTGGATATGGTGTGGTGTGGAAGAAAATGAATCAATTTTACTTAGTATTTTGGTTGTTGTTGTAATGGAATCTATGAGGGGAATGAAAGTTTAATGATTCTAGTTAAAGTTGTAAGTGTTGGAGAGTTGTTTGGAAGATAATGTGATGTTAAAGATCATTTCTTATATTCATGGAAAATGATGTTGTTAGTGTGTAAATTGTTGGTATGGTTTATGAACTTGAAAGAAGGAAATATGTTGTTATTGTTCTTGTTGAATTTGGAAGGTCTCGGGTGAAGTAGTATGTTGATTGGGTTTTTTTGAATGTTATGTGAATTGTTTGAAGTATTCTTGAATCATGTTAGCAAGATTTCAGATTAATACTTGAATGTGGGATCATTGGTGTTAGTTGGATTATATGTGACTGAATTGAATATAAATGAAATGCCGTTGAATTGTGTGACGAAGATTGCTAATGGTAGAATATATTTTGGATTGATTGTTGAAGTTGTTAGTATGATTGTTGGTACTATTGTTGATAATTTGGCCGAGTTGAATTCTCAGATTGTTGTTGATGAAATTGGCCGAGTTAGATTCTCGGGGATGGTGTATTTACAGGGGAAATGCTGCCGAAATTTCGGCAGAATATAAATTAATTCATTTGAAGGATTAAGACAAGTATATGATGATGAATCTAACGATTATGTGAATCTTCTTGAATGTAGACTAGCGATAGCGAGCTTGGACAACTAAGCGTAGCTAATAGGACGCGGAGCAGGTATGTAAGGCTTACCCTTTCTTTCTTTTGGCATGATCTTTGTGAAACCAACAAGACAAAGTATATGTATGATTTCAAAGAAACTCCCATTCTTAGAGCCACTAGGATGGCTAACGTTCTTGATTTCCATAAGCTGTTTCATATGGTTTTGATGCCTATCTACGATGTCCAAAGTTCGGTTGATATGTTTCCGAATGACATTCGAGAGATAATTGATATGACTAATGTATTGATTTTCAAATGAAAGCACGTTTGATTATTCCTTTGAGTCTTTGATATATTTAGATATGTACATATGGTTCCAAAAGCTATATTTGATTTGATCCATAACGAAATCCGAAAGGTACTTGATATGATTGTTGCTTTGATTTTCCAAAAATAGCTTCTGAAACGCTTGTAGAAGGTTCTGTACTTCAAACGCCCATAACTTTCTTATACTAAGTCGGATTGACCCGAAACTTGTTTCTGAGCCTTCAGGTGTCGGTAAGTATACTTGTCCATCGAGTCTTCCATAATATATTCGGAGGTTACCGACCTTACGTCACTCCGATAGAGACATAACATTCTTTGGGCTCTCTTGCATGCTGCTTACATGATATATGTATATGATACGTGAACATGATTTATGTATATGTATATGTGGTAAGGGAAAAGGTGAGGCGCTATAGACGCATAGCCACCTGATCAGTTGGTATCAGAGCCGGTGGTGGGGCAAACCCAATGGTGGGGCAAACCCAGTGGTGGGGCAAACCTCAGCAAGAACGCTGAGTCCCAAAGGGGGTGAGTGTAAGGCTTGCCTTAGGCGAATCCCACATTGGTTTAGGCAAATCCCACATTGGTTCAGGCAAATCCCACATCGGTCACTATTGTCCCGGACGCGGGATATATTTGGTTACATGAATGGGAGCCGATATTACTCGGCAATATAATATGTTCTATTTTCTATGTATATGAAAAAGAAATGTTTTCAAAGGAAAGATAAGCATGCATGGCATCCGACCTATGAGGCACTCGAATGTACAGGTTGCTCTTCTATCTCATGATATGCTCTATATTTTCTTTATGTCATTATTCATGCTATGTATCTCTCGTACAATATTATTCATGCCTTACATACTAGGTACATTACTCGTACTGACGTCCTTCTTGTGGACGCTGCGTTTCATGCCACGCAGGTAAGCAGGTAGACGCGTTCGATCCCTAGGAGCTCCACCAGCGGTACATTGAGAGCGCTCCAGTTGTTCCGGAGCTTCTATTTATCGGTACTACTTTTGTGTATATATTTGGGCACGGCAGAACCCGACCCTCCTTGTGAATGAATATATGTATTTTGTTTAGAGGCTCGTAGACAGATATGTACAGTCAGATGTTTCACAATCTTGTTCGTCCTTGTCGCTGTATAATATATTAGTAAAGTTTACTGACACTTGTTTATGAGTATGCTATTAATGATGGTGTTGAGTAAAGCAATAACGGTATCGTCCATACGGCCCACTCAGTAGTAAAAGTAGGATGCGAGATAAGAGGTGCTCGGTATAGTAGTATCGGGTACCCGTCACGACTTCTAGTGGGGTCGTGACAGAACCTTCTGTAATAACCAGCCAAACCTAAGAAACTACATATCTCCGTTGGTGTCGTGGGCCTTGGCCAATTCTTCACAGCCTCAATCTTTTGAGCATCTACTCTAATGCCTTCATCTGAAATAATGTGGCCAAGAAATTCCATAGAGTTCAACCAGAATTCACACTTGGATAACTTGGCATACAGCTCTCTACCTCGAAGAACTCCAAGCACTGCTCGTAGATGTTCTGCGTGCTCAGCCTCTGACGGTGAGTAAACCAGAATATCATCTATAAACACAATCATGAACAGATCTAGGAAAGGCCTGAATACACGATTCATCAAGTCTATGAATATTGCTGGACCATTAGTTAATCCGAATAACATGACACGGAACTCATAGTGGCCATATCTAGTCAGGAATGCCGTCTTCGGAATATATTCCTCCTTCACCCTAACTTGGTGATATCCCAATCTCAAGTCTATCTTCGAGAAGTATCTGGCGCCTTGTAGCTAATCAAACAAGTCATCAATCCTCGGAAGTGGATACTTATTCTTCACAGTCACTTTATTCAATCGTCTATAATCAATACACATTCGGAAGGAGCCATCTTTCTTTCGTACAAATAATACCGGCGCTCCCCACGGCGATGTACTGGGCCTAATGAAACCCTTCTCAAGAAAATCCTTCAATTTCTCTTTCAATTCTTTCAATTCTGCAGGTGCCATTCTATAAGAAGGAATATATATTGGTTGAGTAACTGGCAATAAGTCAATAGCAAAATTGATTTCCCGCTCTGGTGGAATGCCTGGAAGCTTATCTGGGAATACTTCTGGAAACTTATTAACCACAGGGATAGACTGAAGGGTCAGTGATTCTTCTTGTACATCCTGAAACCGAACTAGGTGATAGATGTACCCTTTTCTGATCATCTTCCTTGCCTTAAGGTAGGAAATAAACCTACCCCTCGGCGAAACAGCCTTGCCCTTCCACTCTAGGACTGGCTCGCTTGGAAACTGCAATCGAACTATCTTCGTTTTGTAATCCACGTTAGCATAACAGGAGGCTAACCAATCCATACCCATAATGACATCGAAATCAAGCATGTCCAACTCAATCAAATCTGCCATGGTGTGGCAATTGCAAACTATCACCACACAGCCTCGGTATATCCGTCTAGCTATGACTTGATCACCAATTGGTGTCGACACCTCAAACGGTTTAATCAATTCAGGTTCTATCCTAAACTTGCCGGCAACAAATGGCGTAACATATGATAAAGTGGAACCTGGGTCAATCAAAGCATACACATCATAGGAGGAGATTGATAATATACCTATGATGACATTAGGAGATGACTCGCGATCCTACCTACCAGCTAGTGCATATATGCGGTGCTGAGGACTGCTCGATCTAGATGCTCCACTCCTCCCTCTACCTTTTCCTGCTGGTGCCTGAGAAAATTGCCCTGGAGGGTGTACTACAGAAGATGAACCAGCTACCGACCTTGTGGGCTGAACCATACTCCCATTCTCTCTCATCGGACACTGTCGCACCCTATAACCTAGCTGGCCACAAGCATAACAACCATCTGATCCCAGCCGACACTAACCTGCGTGTAACTTGCCACACTGGGCACACCAAGGCAAATGGGGTCTCATCTGGCCTGACTCTAGTCTGTGCTGAGAGCCTGATGCTCTAGAACTCTGGCCCGCTTCGGAATAAGAAAACCGATCAAATCTCGGACCTAAAAATCGTGGAGATGAACTCCCTGCTGAAAGGAAAGGATATCTAGAATACTGCTGCCTCTGTCCTCCCCTGGACTCAACCCCGATATCTAAAGATCTGGCCCTCTTACCATGGCCCCGGTCGCGATCATGATCTGTCCTCCTCTGACGCTTGTGATCTTCCACATTCTGTGCATATGCCTGTATACGGGAGATGTCCATGCCTAGCTGTAATGCGGCAGTCGTACAAGCATCTATCAAATGTGGCCCTAGATCAGCTACCAAATGATAAACTCTATCCTCCATCTCAGCCACCATGGCTGGGCATATGTAGCCATGGAATCAAAGTACGCACAATACTCCTGGACACTCATACTGCCCTGGTCAATACGCAGAAACCTATCTGATCGGGCTCGTCGGACTTCTGGAGGTAAATAATGGCAGATAAAAGCATTTGAAAACTCTCTCCAAACAACTGGAGGGGCGTTCTCTCCCTTAGATAACTCCCAAGTCTGATACCACTGTACTGCAGTGTCATGAAGCCCATACAAAGCCAACTCCACAGACTCAACCTCGTCCGCGTGCATAACCCTCAAGGTCCTCTGCATACCATCAATGAAATCCTGGCAGTCCATATTTTGCTTTATCACCGAAAATTCTTGAGGACCTAGCCCGAGGAAAGTCTTAACCCTCGAACTACCAGCTCTGTCTGCCTGATCAACACCAACCCCTGCCGTTGAGCCTGAACGGCTACACATCTGGTCAATAACTGCACAGCATCCCTCACATCCTGGCTCGGTGTATCCGGCTGAGGAACTGGGGCAGGTGCTGGAGGCGGGGTATGCAAAGTCTCAAACGGGATCTCACTTTGAATCTCATCTCTAGCCCTCGTAGCCTGCTGAGTATGGCTAGTGGCCCCATCAGCCACTCTTTTTCCTTTCTCGGTAGCTGTAGCTTTCTTGCGAGGCATCGCTGAAATCAGAACAAACCATCAGAAGATAAACTCTCAACTCATGGCTCTATCGCACGATCTAAGAGTGAAAAGAATGACATCATCTAAAATGTCCTGTAGCCTCCTGTTTATAAGTGTGGTGCTCGACACAACCATAAACAAGACTCTACTAGACACGGTATGTAGACAACCCTAGGATGGAACTGCTCTGATACCACTTCAGTCATGACCCAAACCGATGAGTCATGACGAGTGTCTGATCTCTAGTGACCAAACACCCCTATGCTTATATCTGGACCATACTAAGCATCAAGGGCCCATAAATAACTTAAACTGAACTCATACTTGTCACGACCCAGCTAGGGGCCGCGACGGGTACCCGGGGCTAACCACCGAGCACCACTCGTCCTACTACTCACCTTACTCATTTACTGCTCTTTCATCAATTTATATTCAAATCGTAGGAAAAGTCATCTTTCAATCAAGAACATAAAAATACTTTTATATGCATAAGCCTCTCGGCTATCAAAATAATATATACATACATAGAAATAAATCGTGAAAACATCTAACCCACACTGCGCATCTACGAGCCTCTACTGGAGTGCTATACTTAAGGACGGGACAAGACCCCGTCATGCCCAAAAATACATATACATGAATATGCACAAAAGGATCATCATAAGCACCTCCGAACAAAGGAGTGCTTTCAATCAGCTGACAGCTACTACTGATCGGGATCGAGTTCTCCTCCCTGTCTGCCTGTGGGCATGAACACAGCGTCCAAAGAAAACGGACGTCAGTACGAACATTGTACTGAGTATGAGAGGCATAAACAAGGAAATAAGGCAATGATATAAAATAAGTATCAATATGGAATAACTGTATCTGACTGTCAAGTGTAAAAGAAATAATGCATACTGGCTTACTCATAATCATCATGATGTCATGTATGCATAAATATATAAGTTGTCCGTCCATATAGGATCGGTGTGATAATCATAACATTAGCCTGCGTCCAGGCCTCCCGCGTCCGGGGTAACATCTCATGCCGCCCACTAGTGGTGTCTGCCCATGCCATTTGGCCATGGTGTATCGTATAGCTGCCTGCCTTAGCAGTGACTCCCGGCCAAATAGGTGCGGTGTTATAGCATCATCATACTTGCTCATCATAATATTCTTATCGTAAAATACTTATCATAATACATGCATAAGGCTTAAGAACAACTTTACTTTATCGGGGTGACGTAAGGTCGTGATCCCCCGATTTCACTATGGATCAATTATTGACATTCTGCCTCACCTTGAAGGAACTAACATATAAGGTGAGTGTGAGCAATAAATAACATCATGCCATTTTGGGATCATCATATCATATCTCTTATCTTATATTACCATTCATAGATATAGGCTTTTAGCTTTCCGGAATATAGGAACTCATGAAGAGGAACAAAAATTATGCTATGAGATTCATGACATTAGAAAGAAAGGACTAGCCTCACATACCTTTGATGTTTAACTAAGCTACTGCTTGCTTGCTCTCCTTCGATATCACGTTTCTACCTTCAAAAGAGAGTTCGCACTATCGTTAGTTAATTCGACTATAAGAACGCACTACTATTTCTAGGGAAAATTGGGCGACACTTCCTTTGGTTATACTACTTTTCCCACATTCTATATCAACTCCCACACGCTCACAACAACATTCACAATATCGCAATCAACAATCATCATTTATATACATTGACCAGAATCCACCATTTTTCTTCAATTTCTCCACATTTAAGGTTAGAGCTTACTATCGCGTCTCCTCATATCTAATGCTTATTTCATGGCCTAAATGTCATTTATAACGTATTCATAATCACAACACTCCATCATTCATAATCCAACCCAACTACTATCCAACCATGACACTATTCACTCACAAATGACCCATTTCCTATGTCTTTTTACAATTCAAGTATCTTAACCTTCCAATACCTTAAACAAAATGTTTTAGTCATGAAACTTACCTTAGATGATGGTCGAACAAGCCTTGAATGGAATTACACCTTTAGCACCAAACCCTACTTTACTTCTTTTGGGTTTCTTGAGAAAGATGAACTTTAGTGTGATTCTTACACTTGATTTCGTGGGTTTTACGTAATGGATCACTAATTTCCTTTGGTTTTCTTGTGATGAAGAGTAGAGAGTATTCTAGAGGCTTCTAGTGAGAAATATCATGGAGATGAAATGAATTGAATGAGGTTAGGTCTCCTTTTAATGACTTAAAATCTAATCCGGAATGAACAGTGACTAAAGTGCACAGTGGCTGTAACAATCGATCTCGGATCACCTTAACTTTTTCCACCGCTTGTTGAATTAATTTAGGACCTACTAGTTGTGCTTCTCCTATTTCGAACCATCCGTTTGGGGATCTACATTTCCTTCCATATAAAGCTTCATATGGGTATTCTGGTTTACGGTCCGTCTTTCACGACCGTATTTAAGCATAACGGAACCAGAAAGGTTTGCTGAAGTCATGGTGGTTTACGGTCACAGTTTACGGGCCGTATTTCGATTTACGGTCCGTATTCTGAGTCGTATTTAACCATTTAGACATTTGGCAGAAAGTTGAAGTTTTGGAATGTTGAAAGACGATAGCAGTTTACGGTCCGTAAACCACTTTACGGGCCGTATTCTATTTTACGACCAACTGGGCCGAAGTGCAAATCTGCAACTTTCGCATTTTCAAAACTCATAAGTAGTCATCCCCTTCTTAGTAAAACATCGTACACTCATACTCTTCGTTGGTCTATTCATTGTACGTTCACAGAGAAATTTCCGAGGTGTTACATTCTTCCCCCCTTTTGGAACATTCGTCCTCGAACGTTAAGTCTGCGAGGACTCTAGAAAAATTCTGCCAGAGTTTCCTTTGTAACACGACACTACTATCCTGTCACAACAACCCATAATATCATTGTCTCACAGGGCTACATCACAATAGCAACATATCTATGGCCTCCCACACAACCAAAAGCATGAAAAGTAAGCATATATACCTTATATCATTGGCGTTTCATCTTGAATTTCCTCTGGGGGTTGGAATAAGTGCGGGTACTTAGACTTCATACTCTCTTCTGCTTCCCGAGTCATTTCTTCCCGGTTATTGTTTCGCCATAAGACTTTAACTGAAACTACCTCTTTATTTCGGAGTCTTCGCACTTGCCTGTCTAAAATAGCAATAGGTACCTCTTCATAGGTTAGCCTTTCTGTCACTTGCACATCATCTATCGGGACAATCTTTGTGGAATCTCCAACACACTTGCGGAGCATCGAAATGTGGAAGACTGGATGGACTGATTCAAGCTCCGAAAGCAAATCCAGTTCATAGGCTACATGACCCACCTTGCGGATAATTTTATAGGGTCCAATGTATCCAGGACTTAGCTTCCCTTTCTTACCAAATCTCATCACCCCTTTCATTGGCGATACTTTCAAAAATACCCAATCACTAACTTGAAATTCCAAGTCTCGTCGGCGATTGTCTGCATAAGACTTTTGGCGACTTTGGGATGTTAACAATCGATCTCGGATCACCTTAACTTTTTCCACCGCTTGTTGAATTAATTTAGGACCTACTAGTTGTGCTTCTCCTATTTCGAACCATCCGTTTGGGGATCTACATTTCCTTCCATATAAAGCTTCATATGGAGCCATTTGAATGCTGGAATGGTAACTATTATTGTACGCAAATTCGATTAGCGGTAAATGATCGTCCCAACTACCACCGAAATCCAGCACACATGCTCGTAGCATATCTTCCAAGGTTTGAATAGTACACTCGGCTTTTCCATCGGTCTGCGGATGAAATGCCGTGCTAAGCTTCACTTGAGTGCCTAGACCTACTTGGAAGGACTTCCAGAACTTAGCTGTAAACTGTGCTCCTCTATCTGTGATAATGGATAATGGAATACCATGAAGTCGCACAATTTCTTTGAGATATAACCTTGCGTAATCTTCAGCTGAGTACGTAGTCTTAACTGGGAGAAAATGGGCTGCTTTCGTCAACCTGTCCACGATCACCCATATGGAATCATACTTGCCGCGGGAACGAGGTAATCCCACAATAAAATCCATGTTGATCACTTCCCATTTCCAAGTAGGGATTTCCATTACTTGCAATAAGCCTCCTGGCTTTTGATGTTCAACTTTTACTTGCTGGCAATTCGAACACTGTGCTACAAATTCGGCTATGTCTCTCTTCATGCCATCCCACCAATACATCATCTTGAGATCATGATACATTTTAGTTGCACCTGGATGAATAGAATACCGAGAAAAATGTGCTTCTTCTAGAATTCGTTGGTGCAATTCTGCTACATTCGGCACACATAGCCTGCCTCGGTATCTAAGGATTCCATCCATAGGAACTTCAAATGAAGACTTCTCTTTTCCATGAGACGTGTCTCTGTAACGACATAATTTAGGATCCTCATATTGGCGTTCTTTCACCTCTATGTCCAAGGATGAAATTGTGGGATCATTGATACTAATCCCCACATTACCTGAATCAATCACACGTACTCCCAAATTAGCTAATTGGTGGAGCTCATGAACCATCTCTTTCTTTTCCGGAGGGACTTCACATAGACTGCCCATTGACCGGCGGCTAAGCGCATCAGCTACTACATTCGCTTTTCCAGGGTGGTACAAAATGTTCACATCATAATATTTTAACAATTCTAACCACCGCCTCTGCCGCAGGTTCAACTCCTTCTGCTTGAAAATGTATTGAAGACTTTTGTGATCTGTATAAATATCAACATGTACACCATACAAATAATGCCTCCATATTTTCAAGGCATGAATAACCGCAGCCAATTCGAGATCATGAGTTGGATAATTCTTTTCATGTTTCCGTAGTTGTCTTGAAGCATATTCAATAACTTTCCCCTGTTGCATCAATACACAACATAGCCATCTGACCCTTCTGGAAGTGTTAAGATCGGAGCTGAGGTCAATTTATCTTTCAACTCTTGAAAATTGCGCTCACAAGCATCGTTCCACTGAAATTTGGCTGACTTCTGGGTTAGCTTCGTCAATGGGGCTGAAATAGATGAAAACCCTTTACGAATCTTCTATAATAACCTGCCAAGCCCAGAAAACTACGAACTTCTGTAGGCGTCGTAGGCCTCGACCAAGTCTTCACAGCTTCAATCTTCTGAGTGTCAACTCGAATGCCATCATTTGAAATAACATGACCCAGAAATGTCACAGAATTTAGCCAGAACTCGCACTTTGAAAATTTTGCGTACAATTCTCGGGCTCGAAGAATGCCAAGAACAATTCGCAAGTGATCTGCATGTTCTGATTCCGTGCGAGAATATACCAGAATATCATCAATAAATACTATCACAAATAAATCCAAGAGAGGCCTAAATACATTGTTCATCAAATTCATAAACACGGCCGGAGCATTAGTCAACCCAAACGACATCACTCGAAATTCATAGTGACCATATCTCGTTCTGAAGGCCGTCTTGGGAATATCCGCTTCTCTAACTCTCACCTGATGGTAACCCGACCTCAAATCTATTTTTGAAAACCACATAGCACCTTGCAATTGATCGAATAAGTCATCGATCCTTGGAAGAGGATATTTGTTCTTTATCATCACTTTATTCAATTGCCTGTAGTTGATACACATTGGTAGAGATCCGTCTTTATTTCTTACAAACAAGACTGGTGCTCCCCACGGTGATGAACTGGGCCTAATAAACCCGTTATCAAGCAAGTCTTTCAACTGCGCCTTTAGCTCTTTTAATTCTGCCGGAGCCATTCGATAAGGAGGAATAGAAATAGGCTTGGTGTCCGGCAACATCAATGGTGAAGTCAATCTCTCTTTCTGGAGGAAGACCTGGAAGTTCATCTGGGAATACATTCGGAAATTCATTCACTACCGGAACTGATTGGAAAGTTGGTGGCTTTGACTCGGTGTCATGAACCCGAACTAAGTGATAAATATAGCCTTTCGCTATCATCTTCCTCGCCTTAAGGTAGGAAATAAACCGCCCTTTTGGGGATGCCGTGTTACCCTTCCATTCAAGTATGGGCTCTCTCGGGAATTGAAATCGAACCACTTTTGTGCGGCACTCTACATTTGCATAACACGAGGCCAACCAATCCATACCCATGATTACATAGAAATCTATCATTTTCAGCTCAATCAAATCAACTTTGGTCTGACGATCACATATCACAATGACACAATTTTTGTACACTTGCCTTGCTATCATGGGATCACCAACCGGAATGAGTACCTGAAAAGGTTTAATTGACTCAGGTTTCACCCCAATACAACCAGCAACATATGGAGTAATATAAGAGAATGTAGAACCGGGATCTATCAATGCATACACATCACGGGAGAATATAGACAATGTACCTGTAACCACATCCGGGGAGGACTCAAGATCCTGTCGTCCGGCTAAAGCATATACATGGGGCTGAGTGGCACCCGAAGTAGATGCTGCCCCTCTACCTCTACCTCGTCCTGCTGACATCTGGGGAATCTGTCTTGCTGGGCGTGCTGAGGAAGAACCAGCTGTTGAACCTGTGGGCTGAACTCTAACTCTACCACTCATCGACGGGCAATCTCTCATCATGTGCCCAACTTGGCCGCAAGTATAGCAAGCGTCCGAACCCTGGCGACACTGTCCGGAATGCAATCTACCGCACTGGCTACATCGCGGTACTGGGGGTCTCCTCTGGCTATAATCTTCCCTGATCTGGGAATCCGGAGTCCTCAAACTCTGGCCCTGTCCTGAGCGGAAGGAGCGATCAAATCTCCTACCTGTAAATCGAGGAGGTGCACTGGTCACCGACTGGCCTGAGTAGCCAGAATATGTCTGCCCTGATCCCCCTCTATAACCACTGCCTGCTCCCATAGATCTAGCCTTTTTGCCTTGCATTCTTTCGTTATCGCGGTCACTTCTTGGTGGTGGTTGTCGCCCCTCTAAATTCTGAGCATGGGCCTGTATTCAGAAAATATCCATCCCGTCTTGCAAGGAAGCCGTCAATCAATCTCTGAATAAATGTGGCCCTAGGCCACTTACAAATCTATGTACCCGATCTCCCATGTCGGCCACAATAGCCGGGGCATATCTAGCTAAAGAATTAAATTGCATGTTATACTCCCGGGCACTCATATTTCCTTGCCTCAGATTTAGAAATCTATCCGCTCTAGCTCGGTGGACCTCGGGTGGAAAATAGTAACGAATAAAAGCATCCACGAATTCCTGCCAAACCGGAGGAGGTGCATTCTCTCCTCTTGATAATACCCAATTGTTATACCATAAAACTGCCACATCCTGGAGTCTATAAGATGCCAACTCCACGGATTTAGTTTCAGAGGCATGGACAATTTTCAGTGTCCTCAGCACCTCATCTATGAAACCTTGCGGGTCTTCATCCGGCTTTGAACCGAATAACTCCGGAGGATTTAGACCCATGAAATCACCGGCTTTGGTACTTGCTGCCCGATCACTTGAACTCGCATTTTGCCATTGTGCCTGAGCGGCGACCAACTGTGTCAATAGATGTATGGCCTCGGTCATTTGTTGACCCGAAGCAACCGGTGGAGGGATTGGAGCTGGGGCTCCCCTTTGCTCTTCCACATTAGGCGGGGTAGAAGAAGTATTAGACAAGGCCTCATTATGTGATTCGCCTTCTTCTATATTCATCGGAGGCTCTCTTTCGACCTGCCTCTTTGTCGTAGTCTTGCCCTTCTGGGCGGCTGTAGCGTTTCCCTTTGGCGGCATTCTGAAATCATCACACAATATTAGGGATGATAAAATCTTATACGCGGCTCTATCGTACGATCTCATGAGAAGAAAGATGGTCATTTTTCCTAAATGCCCTGTAGTCTCTTGTTTATTGATGTGGCGCGCAACACACCATAAACAAGACTCTACTAGACACGGCTCGTAAACACTTCCTAGGACTGAACCGCTCTGATACCACTTTTGTCACGACCCAGCTAGGGGCCGCGACGGGTACCCGGGGCTAACCACCGAGCACCACTCATCCTACTACTCACCTTACTCATTTATTGCTCTTTCATCAATTTATATTCAAATCGTAGGAAAAGTCATCTTTCAATCAAGAACATAAAAATACTTTTATATGCATAAGCCTCTCGGCTATCAAAATAATATATACATACATAGAAATAAATCGTGAAAACATCTAACCCACACTGCGCATCTACGAGCCTCTACTGGAGTGCTATACATAAGGACGGGACAAGACCCCGTCATGCCCAAAAATACATATACATGAATATGCACAAAATGATCATCATAAGCACCTCCGAAACAAAGGAGTGCTTTCAATCAGCTGACAGCTACTGCTGATCTGGATCGAGTTCTCCTCCCTGTCTTCCTGTGGGCATGAACACAACATCCAAAGAAAACGGACGTCAGTACGAACATTGTACTGAGTATGAGAGGCATAAACAAGGAAATAAGGCAATGATATAAAAGAAGTATCAATATGGAATAACTGTATCTGACTGTCAAGTGTAAAAGAAATAATGCATACTGGCTTACTCATAATCATCATCATGTCATATATGCATAAATATATAAGCTGCCCGTCCATATAGGATCGGTGTGATAATCATAACATTAGCCTGCGTCCAGGCCTCCCGCATCCAGGGTATCATCTCATGCCGCCCACTAGTGGTGTCTGCCCATGCCATTTGGCCATGGTGTATCGTATAGCTGCCCGCCTTATCGGTGACTGCCTGGCCAAGTAGGCGCGGTGTTATATCATCATCAAACTTGCTCATCATAATATGCTTATCGTAACATACTTATCATAATACATGCATAAGGCTTAAGAACAACTTTACTTTATCGGGGTGACGTAAGGTCGTGATCCCCCGATTTCACTATAGAGCAATTATTGACATTCTGCCTCATCTTGAAGGAACTAACATATAAGGTGAGTGTGAGCAATAAATAACATCATGCCATTTTCGTATCATCATATCATATCTCTTATCTTATATTACCATTCATAGAAATAGGCTTTTGGCTTTCCAGAATATAGGAACTCATGAAGAGGAACAAAAATTATGCTATGAGATTCATGACATTAGAAAGAAAGGACTAGCCTCACATACCTTTGACGTTTAACTAAGATACCGCTTGCTTTCTCTCCTTCGATATCACGTTTCTACCTTCAAAAGAGAGTTCGCACTATCGTTAGTTAATTCGACTATAAGAACGCACTACTATTTCTAGGGAAAATTGAGCGACACTTCCTTTGGTTATACTACTTTTCCCACATTCTATATCAACTCCCACACGCTCACAACAACATTCACAATATCGCAATCAACAATCATCATTTATATACATTGACCAGAATCCACCATTTTTCTTCAATTTCTCCACATTTAAGGTTAGAGCTTACTATCGCGTCTCCTCATATCTAATGCTTATTTCATGGCCTAAATGTCATTTATAACGTATTCATAATCACAACACTCCATCATTCATAATCCAACCCAACTACTATCCAACCATGACACTATTCACTCACAAATGACCCATTTCCTATGTCTTTTTACAATTCAAGTATCTTAACCTTCCAATATCTTAAACAACATGTTTTGGTCATGAAACTTACCTTAGATGATGGTCGAACAAGCCTTGAATGGAATTACTCCTTTAGCACCAAAACCCTACTTTACTTTTTTTGGGTTTTCTTGAGAAAGATGAACTTTAGTGTGATTCTTACACTTGATTTCGTGGGTTTTACGTAATTGATCACTAATTTCCTTTGGTTTTCTTGTGATGAAGAGTAGAGAGTATTCTAGAGGCTTCTAGAGAGAAATATCGTGGAAATGAAATGAATTGAATGAGGTTAGGTCTCCTTTTAATGACTTAAAATCTAATCCGGAATGAACAGTGACTGAAGTGCACAGTGGCCGTAAACCCAGTTTATGGGCCGTATTATGGTTTACGGTCTGTCTTTCATGACCGTATTTAAGCATAACGAAACCAGAAAGGTTTGCTGAAGTCATGGTGGTTTACGGTCACAGTTTACGGGCCGTATTTCGATTTACGGTCCGTATTCTGAGTCGTATTTAACCATTTAGACATATGGCAGAAAGTTGAAGTTTTGGAATGTTGAAAGACGATAGCAGTTTATGGTCCGTAAACCACTTTACGGGCCGTATTCTATTTTACGACCAACTGGGCCGAAGTGCAAATCTGCAACTTTCGCATTTTCAAAACTCATAAGTAGTCATCCCCTTCTTAATAAAACATCGTACACTCATACTCTTCGGTGGTCTATTCATTGTACGTTACGGAGAAATTTCTGAGGTGTAACAATACTGCCTTACGAAAGGGTGACATTAAGAACTGTGTATAATCTCAAAATACATATATACATGATGAAAGAACAGCACAAGCCAACTAGGCTGCTACATATACTGTACCCAAAAGAATAGAAGCCGACAAGGCTACATCATCTGACATATACATACTACTGTCTACAGACCTCTACTGGTGTACATTGCTGTAGAAAGGACGGGACAGGGCCCCGTCATACCCATAATGCATGTACATCCCAAAAGAATGGCATACAAAAATAGACTGCGGCTCCAGATCAAATGGAGCGCACTGACCACTGCTGGATATAGAGGTCCTACTGAACTGGACCACCTGTCTGTCTACCTGAACCTGCTGGCATGAACGCAGCCCCCTGAGTAATAGGGGAGTCAGTAAGGATAATGTACTGAGTATGGAAGCCATAAGAGTAACATAAGCATAAGCATAATCATAAGAATCACAATTGGAATCTAGAACTCAAATGCCACTTGTTGTCCACATAGACTTGTATGAACCAGTATCTGTAAGCATGCATAAATCTGTATAACTGCCAATGCCTCTGTGGGCGCATGATCTGCATGCTCTCAATGATAATCATGCTCATGTATATAAATATAGGCCATACATGTATATATATGCGTATATAACGCCTGTCAAGCCTCTATGGGCATCCTATCATATCATATCGGCCTCTCTGCAGCCATCATCATCATCATATACATTGCTGCGGAACGTGCAGCCCGATCCATAGCTCAACATCCTGGTGCACCAGCTGATCAGGTGATAATGCGTATATAACGCCTGTCCTTTTCCTCCATGCCCCATATATATATAATACACGCGGATATAACACCTTCTGGTCATGGGTCAATATGCATATGTATATGAATGCAATGCATCACTGAATCGTGTACATAGAACTCTCGGAGTGACATAAAGTCATATTACCTCCGATGAGCAACCTTAGAGCTAACATCATTAACATAAGAAATATCAAGACCCATGAATAGAAGGAACAATCATATGGGGTATAGGAGCATCAAAGACTGAAGTACTCCTAGTGCTTCTAAGAGTAGAGTAATATGGAAGCTCACTTAATCGCTTGTTGGGTTATAGCATAGGATCATACCAAAAATGAAGAAGGAATGACCTTAACATACCTTAGCATCTCTTTAATCGCTTAACGTTCTCCTTCCAATTTTCAAAGTCTACATTAAAGATGAATTATACTAAATTTAAATCTTGAAGAAACACTCTTAAGCTCACACTATCATAGTTAACGAGATTAACGAAATTTGGGCAGCACTTCCCCTATTTTATCGAATTCCACCATATGGCAAACAACTCCCCAACAACCATAACAACATACATAATATCACAATCAAGGAGTTATATTCAATTAAATCCCAAGTTGGGCCGAAATCCCCTTTTTAAGTTCACTCAAAGTCATCTTCTCCATTACATCATCCATGGTTTCTCCACTTTCATTCTTTTCCTCTCTAAGGAGTACTAAACCTTTTGTAACACTCCGTAAATTCAAGTTAGGTGTGAATATGTAAAAATCTAGTTTTAAGATGATATTATATCTATATGAATCCATTCTTGATGAATTCAGGTGGAAGATGGTCGTTTTGAAGTCAAACAAACAATTGAAGTTCTTAAGGGCTCTTAAATTCGCCTAAGTTTTGGTAGGTTTATCTTCTGGGCAATTTTCATGAAAATGTGTTACAAATTTGGAAACACTTCCTTCATGAAACTTTTATATCTTTGAAATATATTTCCAATGGTAGGTCGCCCAGCCCTATCATAGTTATGTACAAAAAGTTATGTCTGTTTTACTGAAGAGCACAAAAGCTGGAGATTTCACCCAAAGTACGCCCAGAATGTACGGGACGTCCTTTTAGGACGTACTTCTTCCGTTTTTGGCAGAAATTTGGGTTTAAAATGGGAATGGTCTTATTTTGTTCCCATTTCTTTCATCCTTCCAAACCCTGGGGACGAAAATCATCCCTCCAAGTCTTCAAATCAAAGGTAAGAACACCCTTAACATTACTAATCTATTCTAACATCAAACCCATGATTCCTATGACCAAAACCTAGGGTTGCAGCATAATTCTTCCCAAAGTGATTCAAGCTAGGGTTTGGGTGTTCTTCATTAGGAAAGTGAATTGTTAAACTTGGTTTAACGTATTAAGGTATGTCTCTCTTTTGAAAACTTATTTTTAATGAAAATCACTTTTGAAACTATTGTTGGAAGTATAAATTTTATTCAAGATTCTTTAATGAGAGAAAGGAAAATTATTTTTTTTATGTTTCTTGGACTCCAATTCATGTTTAAATGGGTTTTAATGTGTGTAATGGGACAAACCCACATTAAACCTAGATTGCAACAAACCCTATATATGTATGTGATATTATGAATGTTTTCCTCTATAAGAGATGTTTAATAATGATGGTTAAAGGTTATTAATGATATTCTCATTGATGAATTAGGACATGGAAATCTTTCGTAAAGAAGTTATACGTTTTCAAAACATTAGTTGGAATGACTTATTCTTTCAATATGGCATAACGAACCGTAATGACAAATTGACTATAAAGATGATTTGTATGTCTCTTTTTAAAATCCTTTTTGACTATGAAGGTGATTTGTATGTCTATATTTCAAAATTCGTCTTTTCATGTATGTCTAGATTTTCCTAAAAAAAAATCTTGAAGTATGTCTATATTCCAAAAATCATCTTTTCAACTATGTCTACTTGTGAAGTATGCTTATATTGTGAAAGCATGAATTGTATTTGAGAATCCTTCCTTGATTGTTTGTATAAGTTATAACTCTTGTTTGGTGGAATTTATTCTGGAATTAAAGATGATTTCTTTTAGATAAGGTCATGCATGTGTAGGGCCAAGCCCGCATCGAACCTTATAAGAACTATACTACTTTGTGAAACTCGCTTTTCCCATTATTGGATGATTGAACTTAATCTTCTAAAGGCTGGACCTTAAACTTATTTTGTTGTTGAATGGGTTTCTTGAACTTGAAATTGAATAAGAGATTGAATAAGATTCTAAATCGGTTATGACTTGAAATGCCTCTATTTTGAGATGATGACTTGAGAAGTGAGATTCGGCTCTAAGCCATGATTGATGATTCCGTAATATGCCATGACTTGTATTTTGTTGGTGTTTGGGCTTGTATGGGCAAGCTGTGCTAATCCAGAGGACGATTAGCCGTTATGGATCCTAACGTATCAATACGAGTATTGTTGTGTCAGTCCAGAGGACGATTGACCTCTGTTGCTTCCTAGCGCGGAGTATCTATTGTTTTGCTAGTCTAGAGGATGATTAGCCTCCGCATCTTCCTAGACTGGAGTATCCATGGCTGTGCTAGTCCAGAGGACGATTAGCCTCCGTTGCTTCCAAGCCCGGAGTATCTATTGCTGTGCTAGTCCAGAGGACGATTAGCCTCCGCGGTTTCCTAACCCGGAGTATCAATTGATTGATCTACCTGTGAGTGGCTCGTTTCATATTGATTGATCTACCTGTGAGTGGCTCATTTCATATCTTGTTGCCTATGAGTGGCTTGTGGTTATTTGAATTCGTCAGTGAAATACTTGGCCTGGTAATTGGTAAGGAGTTAAGTTAATGTGTCTGTCATTGTTGGATTCTTTGATGACTCTTTAATGTTGCCGACTCACTTTATTCCTGGGTTTAAACTGTTATTTTCATTGATATCATTTTATTGATTTTATTCATTATATCTTGTTTTGCTAACTATTGCCCCTTAGACACTCACTGAGTACCCAGTACTCAGGCATACCATTATTGTTTTTTTATGGTATGTTAGGTATCATTGAGGAGCAGGTTCGTGATGCGCCTACGACTTAAGAGAACTTGCTGCTTTCGAGACTATTCGGTGAGCCGACATGATTGTTCGTGGGGCACCATTCTATCTTTACTTTTCGTCTTTTAGTTTCGGGCTGCGTCCTAACGATTTAGACATTGCTCATTATCTTAGAAGCTCCATGGTATACGTTCTTGTGGATAGTTATTGAGTTATTGATTAACTCTCAGGCATGTTATTACGTTTGACTAAGTATTTGATTAATAAAGACTTCCGCTGATTTAATTCATATATTGATGAGTTGTTACATTTATTTTATAAACTCTTGGAGGCAAATATTGAACCTAGCGGGTTCAAATATTGTTATTGCATCTTTTAGGTTCTTCCGTTGTTGTTCATGACGTCGGATGCCGGTCACGTCAAGGGTGGGTTTTGGGGTGTGACACCTTTACACCGGCTCAACCATAAGAATAAGATGGAAAACATACCTTGTAATCAAAGAACTTCTCTTCACTCAACTTCCTCTAAGCTCAAGTTCACCACCACTTTGAAAAGAAGTAAGAAACTTCATCTTCCGTGGATTACCTTGAGTTCTAGATGTTGATCCTCTCTCTTGATGATATGGAAAGGTGAGAAGGGTTTTGGGAACCTTTAAAAGCTTTCAAGAATACTCTAGAAAGGTAAGGAAATAAGTGAGAGAAGGTGGAAATGAATTTAGGGTCGTTTAGGTTTTAAAAATGTGGCAAAAATACACCCCGACCGACTTGGCGAAGAGTATGCGGCTTAACACATTGAGTGTGCGGCCGCAAACTCCTCCCTTGGATTGGAAAGGGGCTTGGGCAGAAAGGCCAGCCATATTGTCAAGTTGGCGCCCAGTGTGCGGGTCAGCACATTGAGTGTGCGACCGCACACTGCCCACTTTCTTCCGGTTCCGCGAAATTGCGATCCTTTCGATTCGTTGATCTCCAATCCTTATAGAACCTTCTCTGCACTTGTATAGAACTTCATTAACCATCTAACGGGCTCATATCTCTGCCTCAAGGTGATGCTAGGCAATACATAGCTCAAGTGAAACGAAATTTCCCACAACATGGCTCAACCTTAACTTTCTCTGATGAACTTACTTCGTTAGCCTCAAATGCCTTTGGAATCTTAATTAGAATCATCAAACATCCTTTTTAGACTTACAAGGACTTCATGGCCACTTTAGGTTTACTTGTCACGTTCATAATGTGAGCGACACGAAATTCCAAGGTGTAACAAAAATGCACCTCCCCCAGTATGGCAGAAATTCGTAGATGCTTTCATCCGCCATTATTTTCCACCTGAGGTCCGTCGGGCTCGAGCTGACAGGTTTTTGAATTAAAGGCAAGGAAACATGAGTGCCCGAGAGTATAGTCTCCGTTTTAATTCATTGGCAAGGTATGCTCCGGCCATGGTAACCGATATAGGAGTTCGAGTGCATCGATTCGTGAGTGGCTTAGGGCCACATTGATCAAAGATTTCTTGACAGCTTCACTCCAGGAAGGGATAGATATATCTTGTATTCAAGCTCATGCTCAGAATTTGGAAGAGCAGCAACAGTCGCACAGGGGTGAGCGCGATATTGATAGAGGGCATAGTAAGAGGGCCAGATCTGCCATTGCTAGTAGTGAGTATAGAGGGAGCCAGAGGCAATAGTATTCCAGATATTCCGATCAATCTGCCGCTAGCGCACCTCCTCGATGCGGGTAGGAGATTCGATCGCCCCATTTATTCTGGACTGAGTCAGAGTTCGAGAGTTTTGGGTTCCCAGTTTGGAGGTGATTCTAGTTAGAGGATATCACCGGTACCACGATGTAGCCAGTGTGGTAGATTACATGTGGGTCAGTGCCGTCGAGGTTCAGATGCTTGTTATGCCTGTGGTCAGACTGGGCATATGATGCGTGATTGTCTATCGATGAGTGGCAGAGTTGGGGTTCAGCCTGCAAGATCAGTAGTTGGTTCTTTTTCGTCCATGCACCCTGTAGGGCAGACTCTCTAGACTTCAGCAGATCGTGGCTGGGGCAGAGGGGGAGCATCCAGTTCGAGTGGCCCCCAGCCCCGTATATATGCATTAGCCGGGTGACAGGATCTTGAGTTCTCCCCTGACGTTGTCACAGGTATATTATCCGTATTCTCCTATGATGTTTATGCCTTGATTAATTCGGGTTCTACTTTGTCATATATCACTCCCTATGTTGCTGGCCGTATCGGGGTGAAACCTGAGCCAATCAGGTCTTTTGAAGTGTCTACTCCTGTTGGTGATCCAATAGTAGCTAGACCTGTATACAAGCACTGTGCAATTGTGGTATGTGATTGTCGCACTATTGCTGGTTTAATTGAGCTGGAAATGTTCGATTTTGATTTCATTATGGGCATGGATTAGTTCGCTTCTTGTTATGCTAATGTGGATTGTAGAACAAAAATGGTCCGATTCCAATTCCCAGGAGAACCGGTGCTCGAATAGAAAGGTAACGCAGCATCTCCAAGAGGTAGGTTTATTTCCTATCTCAAAGCGAAGAAGATGATTGCAAAAGGCTATATTTATCATTTGATCTGGGTCCACGACACCGACGCAAAGCCACCGTCTCTTCAATCCGTCCTGGTAGTAAATGAGTTTTCGGATGTATTTCCAGATGAACTTCCAGGTCTTCCATCGGAACGGGAGATTAATTTTACTATTGATGTGCTACTGGATACCGAACCTATATCTATTCCTCCTTACAGAATGGCTCCTACAGAATTGAAAGAGCTAAAGGCACAACTCAAGGATTTGCTTGAAAAAAGATTCATTAGACCCAGTTCATCGCCATGGGGAGCACCTATTTTGTTCGTAAGGGATAAATATGGTTCCTTGCGAATGTGTATCGACTATAGGCAGTTAAACAAGGTGATAATAAAGAACAAATATCTGCTTCCAAGAATTGATGATTTATTTGACCAATTGTAGGGTGCTAAGTGTTTTTCAAAGATAGATCTGAGATTAGGATATCACCAGGTAAGGGTTAGAGAAGAAGACATTCGGAAAACGGCTTTCAGAACTAGATATGGTCTTTATGAATTTCGGGTGATGTCATTTGGATTGACTAATGCCCCGGCAGTATTTATGAATTTGATGAACAATGTATTCAGGCCCTTCCTAGATCTATTTTTGATCGTGTTCATCGATGACATTCTGGTGTACTCTCGATCAGAAACAGAACATGCAGATCATTTGCGCTCTTGGAATTCTTTAGACTCGAGAATTATATGCCATGTTTTCAAAATGCGAGGTCTCGCTGAATTCTGTAACTTTTCTGGGCCATATTATTTCAGCTGATGGCATCAGGGTAGATACTTAGAAAATTGAGGCCGTGAAGACTTGAACAAGGCCTATAACACCTACATATGTCCGTAGCTTTCTGGGATTGGCAGGCTATTACAGAAGATTTGTAGAAGAATTTTCTTCTATTTCGGCACCATTGACAAAGCTAACTCAGAAATCAACAAAGTTTCAATGGACCGATGCTTGTGAGCATAGTTTCCAGGAATTGAACGATAGATTGACTTCAGCCCCAGTCCTGATACTTGCAGAAGGATCCGAAGGCTATGTTGTTTATTTTGATGCCTTCGGTGTCGGGTTGGGCTGTGTGTTGATGCAACACGGTAAGGTTATTGCCTATGCTTCCCGGCAGTTATGGAAAAATGAGAAGAATTATCTGACTCATGACCATGAAGCGGTTATTCATGCACTAAAAATGTTGCGGCATTATTTGTATGGTGTTCATGTTGATATCTATACCGATCACAAGATTCTCCAATACATTTTCAAGCAGAAGGAGTTGAATCTACGGCAGAGGCGGTGGTTAGAGCTACTGAAAGACTATGATGTGAGTATTTTGTATCATCCTGGAAAGGCAAATGTGATGGCTGATGCACTTAGCTATAAATCCATGGGCGGTTTATGTGATATTCAGCCAGAGAAGAAAGAATTAGTCCGTGAGCTCCACCAACTAGGTAGCCTAGGAGTTCGCTTAATGGACTCGGGCAATGCAGGAGTTACCGTTCATAATCCAGCTGTTTCATCCTTAGACATGGAAGTGAAAAAGCGTCAATATAAAGACCCCAAGTTGAGTTATTATAGAGATACACATCCCCAGAAGGAGAAGTCACCATTTGAGATTTCTGCAAATGGGGTTCCTAGGTATTGAGGCAGGCTATGTGTCCCGGATGTTGCCGGATTACGCCGTCAGATTCTGGAAGACGCCCATTACTCTCACTATTATGTTCATCCAGGAGAGACAAAGATGTACCATGATCTCAAATCAATGTATTGGTGGGATGGAATGAAGAAAGATATAGCAGAATTTGTAGCTCAGTGTCCAAATTGTCAACAAGTGAAAATTGAGCATCAAAAGCCAAGAGGATTGTTGCAGGCTATGGAAATTCCAACTTGGAAATGGGAAGTGATCAACATGGATTGTATTGTAGGCTTGCCTCATTCTCGGCATAAGTATGACTCTATATAGGTAATTGTTGACAGACTCACAAAGTCAGCTCATTTTCTACCCGTCAGAACTACATACTCAGCAGAAGATTATGCAAAGCTATACCTTAAAGAGATAGTGAGACTTTGTCACACCCTAACAATGGTAGGGCATAACGGGCACCTGACTCTCATCAGAGTCGAGTGAACCCTTAGACATTCGCTTTATCAAAACCTGTCATATCAAAAAATTTTAAGAACATAAAACTTTTCCAAATAGAAATCATTATCTTTATAACGATTATGAAAACTTTCAATCAAATAAGTACTTTAAACCAATTGAAATCATCTAAAATACATACTCTTTTAAAATCCACAAATGACTCAACTGACATCACTTTGTCGACATCTCGACAGACATACCACAGGACACTGTCTGCAGAAGTCTCTAAGAAGTAAACTGAACATTATGAGTCAGGACAGGGCTCCGACATACCCATAATCATACATATCTATACATGACTCAGCACAGCTCCAGAATGTGGTAGAACTTGCCAATCCCAGCTGACGTCTAAGCATCCTAGCTATACTCTTAACCTGCCAAACAATCTGGGGCTGCGGGCATGACCGCAGCGTCCCCAGGCAGAAGGACATCAGTACAGACAATGTGCTGAGTGTGTAAGGTGGTAACAAATCATCATCATAATTTGACTTAGGAGAGAAGAAATCAAAATCTAACTCAATACATGCAGCCTTCGCTGGAAGAAACATAAATGTGTACACGAAGTCTCAAAACAATCTTTAAGTAAATAATGTAATCCAACACACATGCCGCTTCCGATATATTAACAGAATGGTCCCTTCGGACAGCCGCTTCCGGCTAGGATCACAATAGTCCCTTCGGACGGCCGCTTCCGGCATAATAATGATGGCCCCTTCGGGCAGCCGCTTCCGGCTTAATATCACTATCATATCAACACAAAGGGATGATACTATGGAATGTATACATAAATCGTAAATGAAATGAAGTAATAAAATCTCGCACCCCTTTCGGAGTGGTTTTGAAAAATCAAACTTTATGTTTCCTTTAGTATAAAACTCATTTCCTCGAAATCATTAGTAAAACCATATACACAACTCAACTTGACACCTTATGGGTGTTCCCTTCGGAACAGAATAGGAGTACAATATCAATAAGCCATCACGAGAAACATATAGACCTTACTCGTCTAAGAATGGAATCATATGGAGTACATATAGAATGAATAACAATAAGAATCATGCCAAAAGAAGAAAGGTTTGCCTTACATACCTGGAAGCTTACTTTTCACTTTCTAACTTACTCCTTGTCTTGCAATCTACGTAAGGTCATTCATAGTCTCGTAATCTACATATAAAACCAATTCATACTATTATTAGGCTTGTCGTCATATGCTTATCTTAAGCCTCAAAATTATATCCTTTAAGAATTTTGCCGAAATTCGAGCAACATCTCCTCTGTTTATATCCTTAGCCCGAAATTACAAGACCAACAAACAATTATAACAACAACCACATTGGCAGTAACAACAACAACATCAACTTATCCAATTTCCCACAATTAATTTTGTAGTTCTCATCTCACAATTTAGCTATGACTGGGATAAACTTAAATATACCTAGGAGAGAATAATTCTTACCTTATATGCCAAGAACTACTCTTTTTCCACCTTACATCACTTTTAAGAAAGCCCGAATTCAACCACGCGACAAACGGAACAACAAAATCGAAGCGGTGAACAAAACCCGTGTGTTGTTCTTGAGAAGGAGTACATTTTACTTGCTTGAAATATCCAGTGACGTTGCTGCTCTAACATAAACACATTGCTGCTCATTAATTTTCTACTATACATATATGGTACAATACTTATGAATCTTTTTTTTTGTAGTCTTCCATTAAGAAGAAAAACTTTGCTTTGGTGCTACAAATATACTACCTATATTGTTTCCTTTTATACTCTCTCCAAAAAAGTGAATAGATGGATATATATATATATATATATATATATATATATATATATATATATATATAAATATATATATATATTGGGATGAGCCTTTACACGTGTATAACATTTGAGAATACACCTATCTAAGCAAAATGCCACCAGCACATGATAAGGTTATAGTCATTAATTAACTCTCTTTCTAGTGCCACATGGACACTTGTCACACCCCGACCTTACTAGGGTGTGATGGGCACCCGACCCTTACTTAGGGCCGAGCGAACCCTCAGACTCCTGCTGCACATAAAGTTACGTCAAACTTTTAAATCAAATCAGATAAAATAAATAGTAAATTTTTTTTTCTTTCTTTCAAAAATGTTCTTTCTCGAAGCTTCCAAGCGAACAAATCTATAGTCATACAAAATTCAATACATAACACAGACCGACATATCGGCTGACGGAGCCGCTTACAGACTGACATACTATACCCACAACGCTGTCTGCAAAGTCTCTAATACCATACAGAAACCATAACACATATACCATACCCTGACTTGGCAGTCCTCCAGGAGCAAATGGAGTTCGCCACCACTGCTGAAATATCTTTTATAGGGTCCTTATCTCGTCTGGGAGTACCTGCGCGGCATGAAACGCAACCCCCAAGGAACAGGGGTTAGTACGGAATATGTACTGAGTATGTAAGGCATAGAATACAGAAAGCAGAACTATAATCGAAACAAACAGTACCAAGAGTACGCATGTTATCCAGATTACCAAATTACTTGCTTCTCAGACACAGTTCATACAGACCAATACCGACCATACAGACCGACACAGACCATACCGACCAATACAGATCCTACAGACCGTACAAATCATACAGAGCATAACAAAATCATACAGAGCATACAGAATGCCGACATACTTACTTTCCAGACACAGATCGCACATACCGATACCAGATGTCAGAAGGAGTATGGCAGGTACATAATGCACAGATAAGGTCATACGTCAGACGGAGTACAGAACGTACTGAATACTCAGATGATGTCATATATCGGACGGTACACAGAACGTACAGATTACTCAGATGATGTCATATATCGGACGGAATACAGAACGTACAGATTACTCAGATAATGTCATACATCGGACGGAATACAAAACATACAGATTACTCAGATGATGTCATATATCGGACGGAATACAGAACGGACAGATTACTCAGATGATGTCATATATCGGACGGAATACAGAACGTACAGATGATGTCATATATCGGACGGAATACAAAACGTACAGATGATGTCGTATATCGGACGGAATGCAGAACATACAGAATACTCAGATGATGTGAGAACATACAAAATACTCAGAATCGTATGTCAGATATGCGTATAACAGAACCCGGCCCTGTGATAAGGGACGCGGTAAACAGAATCATCATATATCAAATTCATGTATCATATATGCATATATCAGAACCCGACCCTCCAGTGAAGGGTGCGGTAACAGAGCTCGGCCCTCTAGTACGGGACGCGGTGAACAGACAGATCATATGCCATCCTGGCCACCACCTCATATCATCAAACCATATAACAGAGCTCGGCCCGCCTATGAGGGACGCGGTGAACAATGCAGAGGAATGCGCACAATAACAGAACCTGGCCCGGGACACAGTGAATCATATCGTAGCGGACACACGAGGACATAACAGAACCTGGCCCGGGACGCAGTGAAGGATACATTGAGTCATGCACGAACAGAGTCGTGAGAAACCACATGCATAGGAATCAAGACTCGACAGACCAGTATACTTACCGATACCAGGGGGCTCGGAACAGATTTCAGGTCAATCCGACGTAGTATGAGAAAGTTACGTGCGTTCGAAGTACAGAACACTTTATAAGCGTTTCAGAAGCCTTTTTCGGGGAATCAGAGTCATAGTCATATCAGGCACCTTCGGATGTCCTTACGAATCAGATCAAATAGAGATTTTGGAACCACACTTACGTATAAGAAAATTATGGACGTCTTGATACAAAAACCTCTTCGAACATTTCAGAGCAATCCGAGATCGTACACAGAAGTTAGGGACGTTAAATCTAACAGAAGTTCTCGAACCAGAATAAACATATCAGAACGCTCATATCAGAATACTGATCTCGGAATTCTCATATCAGGATACTCATATCAGGATACTCATATCAGAATGCTTATATCCGCAAACTTACATCAGAATACTTATATCAAAATACTCGTATCGAAATACTTATATCAAGGACTGACATCAAAATACTTATATCAAAATATTTATATCAAAATACTTACATCAGAATACTTATGTCAAAATGCGGATATCAGAATACTTGTACCAGAATACTTATATCAAAATACTTATATCAAATACTTATATCAGGGGATGAACTAGGATCACAAACTCAGGTCAAGAAGTGAATTAGAATCATAATCAAACTCAGAATCACAGAACAGAGTTACCCCAAGGCAGCATATTGTTTTATACCTTACTTGGCTCTAGGACATGCCAAAGAAAAAAAGGGTAAGCCTTACATACCTGTGCTGCGACCAACTAGTTACGCTTGTGCATCCAACTTGTTTGTCTACATGCAAGAAAGTTCATCCCTTCATTAGTTCCATTATCATATACTTGCTTTAACCTTTCAAACACATTTACTTATATTCTGCCGGAATTTCGGCAGCATCTCCCCTGTAAACATACCAACCCCGAGAATATGGATCGGCTCCAAATCAACAACAACAATCCGGGAATTTAACCCCGCCAAATCAACAACAATACTAACAATTATGCTAGCAATATTCCAACATTCAATTCAATTCAATTTAATTCACACCATATTCCAACAACTTAATCAATATACTGTTTCATCCGAAACCTTCAACTTCAATCCCAACCATACATTTACTTATCGTTCGTATACCTTAACTTCGACGACACCCTTCATTCAATATCACATAATTCATAACGGCGACAACTAGAATATCAAATTACATCAATTCACCTTAACTTACCAAACAACACCATTCTCGACCACAATGACTCCTTACATATTTTCATACAATTTCTTCCATCTCTACATGTTACAACAACAACATGCTACATAAAATTCATTCATTCATTTCCATATAACACAATTCACACACACGGCCAACTTAGACCACACAACACACAACACAACACACGACTTCCACCATATACATGTGTTCCATATTTCTCATCCATTTTGCATTATGGAATTCACAACACAACCATCAAACTACTAAATAAAAATCATTTCATCTTTTCTATACAATCAACACCTCATTCGGCCAACACCACAACACACCCACTCCATGATTTTCATTCATTTTTTTTTTTATACATTACAACACTACATAATCATGTTGAATACACTTAATTCATTACTCCTACACATTTCACACAACACACGGCCCAACTTGTACATGCAATATTTCATGAATTCCCATCACTTCTACATTCAATAACATACATAAACCATTCATAACACATAAAAGAGAAGGTTAAACCTCACCTCCTTCTTCACCCTTTTCCCACTCGGCTTGCTTGCTAAAACGCAACAACGAGCGGTTCTCTTGTTCTAACAACTTCTCCACGTTGACGAGGACCTCTCAATCACTCTAAATGCAAGAAGAAAAAGATTTTTCTCCATTAACTTCCCATGGCTCATTTTTAAGAGCCATGGCCGAAACCCCCTCTCATCTCTTGCTTCTTTCTTTTGTTTTGTCTTTTTTTCTTTCTTCTCCAATTCTTAAATAAGGATGAACTAGTCATCTTTCCATATTTATATTTTAGTCCCTTCCAATCATAAAATTTTCACATGTCCCCCCTTCTTTTATTCTCTAGAGTCTTCTTAAAAGAAGACTAATTAATTTAATTTAATTATTTTTTTTTCCTTTCCTTTTCTAGAATTTTCTTCTTCTTTTTCTTTTCTTTTCTTGAATTGTTTTATTTGGTCAAAGAAGACCAAATGTTTTCCTTGGTACACTTTAGCCCCCAAAGCAATGTGGGCATATACTTATGCCACACAACCAACATGGAAATTTTATGAACTTTCAAGACTTTTGTGAAATTTCCATTTTACCCCTAGCTTTCCATAATATCACCATGGTTCTATTTTGCGAATTTCTCTTTTTTTTTTCGCCCTCAACCTTTCTTAATATTTCCATAATACTAATGTTGTGAATAATATTTATAACCCACTTGTTCATTGAAATACATTTGGAAAATGGTCATTCCCTTAACTTCGTTACGACTACCTTGGAATATCCGAACGTATAAAGTACGGGATATAACATCCTCCCCCCCTTTAGAACATTCGTCCTCGAATGTTCAACCGATCTTATGGGGTGTCATAATACATCGGGAGGATCTCTTTTCTATTCGTCCTTTCCTTCATGCTCGTTCCTTATCTTTCATCTTACTCTCTTTGGCCTTTACACAAATCCTCAGTTTATGTCATAAGTTTCCCTTCTGGTACTTGAGGATATGGTAATCCCTTTTTGGTCTAATATAATGTGGTCTCCCCCCCCCCCCCCCCCCCCCATTTAAGGGGCACCTCATATGCCAACGGTTCTTCTTCTCGACTACGTGCACAACATAGCAAAATTCCGTATCATGAGTTTTCCTTTCATTTTCCGTCGATACCCTCACATATGAGATATCATACATGTTCATATACATATACACATATAATTAGTATCAACTAACCTGCAAAATACTTTCAGACCCTATTCAAGCCTATCCAAATTCCAAAACTGCACTACACTTCCTATCTTTTTTTTTTTCTAGTCTAGCCTGTCGCGTGCCACATGGCTTTTTACATTCTCCAACCATTCCGTATACTCCAATTTCACTTAGGTTGTTCTAGTTTTCCATTTGTCTCTGATAGCTAAATCTTTGGAATTTCCTGCATACTTCCCAGGGGGTCACCCATCCTGAAATTGCTCCCACCTAAGCACGCTTAACCTCAAAACCTTGGTGGAATTTGGCGCTTTAACGCTGATATAATCACGTCCACTTCCTCGTATGTCCTTTACTACGTAATCTGGAGCAAGTCAAGGTTTTACAGATTCTGAGACACATTCGTAACACGTCCTTTCTTGTGAAATTACTATTTTACCCTCTTCGGTCTTCTATACCACCTTTACAAATTCTTATCATTCGAAATCTGTACGCAGCAAATATCAACAATACCTTACAGAGCATACGACTATATATCACATCCTAGCCGCCCAGAACTTTCTGTTTCAGGTAACAGAACGAATATCTCCAGACTTTCCCTTGTTACCTTTCCATATCATTTCCCATCTTCTTCCATAGTATGAAAGGCTTGCATACAAGGGATCTCATGTCCTATGACTTGGCTCTATCGCACGATCTATGACAGAAAGAAGGTCAACAATCCCTAGATACCCCGTAGCCTCCTGTTTATAAGTGTGGCGCGCTACACACCCATAAACAAGACTCTACCGGGCACGACTTTGCAGACAACCCTTAGACCGACCTGCTCTGATACCACTTTGTCACACCCCGACCTTACTAGGGTGTGATGGGCACCCGACCCTTACTTAGGGCCGAGCGAACCCTCAGACTCTTGCTGCACATAAAGTTACGTCAAACTTTTAAATCAAATAAGATAAAATACATAGTAAAGTTTTTTTTTCTTTCTTTCAAAAATGTTCTTTCTCGAAGCTTCCAAGCGAACAAATCTATAGTCATACAAAATTCAATACATAACACAGACCGACATATCGGCTGACGGAGCCGCTTACAGACTGACATACTATACCCACAACGCTGTCTGCAAAGTCTCTAATACCATACAGAAACCATAACACATATACCATACCCTGACTTGGCAGTCCTCCAGGAGCAAATGGAGTTCGCCACCACTGCTGAAATATCTTTTATAGGGTCCTTATCTCGTCTAGGAGTACCTGCGCGGCATGAAACGCAACCCCCAAGGAACAGGGGTTAGTACGGAATATGTACTGAGTATGTAAGGCATAGAATACAGAAAGCAGAACTATAATCGAAACAAACAGTACCAAGAGTACGCATGTTATCCAGATTACCAAATTACTTGCTTCTCAGACACAGTTCATACAGACCAATACCGACCATACAGACCGACACAGACCATACCGACCAATACAGATCCTACAGACCGTACAAATCATACAGAGCATAACAAAATCATACAGAGCATACAAAATGCCGACATACTTACTTTCCAGACACAGATCGCACATACCGATACCAGATGTCAGAAGGAGTGTGGCACGTACAGAACGCACAGATAAGGTCATACGTCAGACGGAGTACAGAACGTACTGAATACTCAGATGATGTCATATATCGGACGGTACACAGAACGTACAGATTACTAAGATGATGTCATATATCGGACGGAATACAGAACGTACAGATTACTCAGATAATGTCATATATCGGACGGAATACAGAACATACAGATTACTCAGATGATGTCATATATCGGACGGAATACAGAACGGACAGATTACTCAGTTGATGTCATATATCGGACGGAATACAGAACGTACAGATGATGTCATATATCGAACGGAATACAAAACGTACAGATGATGTCGTATATCGGACGGAATGCAGAACATACAGAATACTCAGATGATGTCAGAACATACAAAATACTCAGAATCGTATGTCACATATGCGTATAACAGAACCCGGCCCTGTGATAAGGGACGCGGTAAACAGAATCATCATATATCAAATTCATGTATCATATATGCATATATCAGAACCCGACCCTCCAGTGAGGGGTGCGGTAACAGAGCCCGGCCCTCTAGTACGGGATGCGGTGAACAGACAGATCATATGCCATCCTGGCCACCACCTCATATCATCATATCATCAAACCATATAACAGAGCTCGGCCCGCCTATGAGGGACGCGGTGAACAATGCAGAGGAATGCGCACAATAACAGAACCTGGCCTGGGACGCAGTGAATCATATTGTAGCGGACACATGAGGACATAACAGAACCTGGCCCGGGACGCAGTGAAGGATACATTGAGTCATGCACGAGCAGAGTCGTGAGAAACCACATGCTTAGGAATCAAGACTCGACAGACCAGTATACTTACCGATACCAGGGGGCTCGGAACAAATTTCAGGTCAATCCGACGTAGTATGAGAAAGTTACGTGCGTTCGAAGTACAGAACGCTTTATAAGCGTTTCAGAAGCCTTTTTCGGGGAATCAGAGTCATAGTCATATCAGGCACCATCGGATGTCCTTACGAATCAGATTAAATAGAGATTTTGGAACCACACTTACGTATAAGAAAATTATGGACGTCTTGATACAAAAACCTCTTCGAACATTTCAGAGCAATCCGAGATCGTACACAGAAGTTAGGGACGTTAAATCTTACAGAAGTTCTCGAACCAGAATAAACATATCCGAACGCTCATATCAGAATACTGATTTCGGAATTCTCATATCAGGATACTCATATCAGAATGCTTATATTAGCAAACATACATCGGAAGACTTATATCAAAATACTCGTATCGAAATACTTATATCAAGGACTGACATCAAAATACTTATATCAAAATATTTATATCAAAATACTTACATCAGATACTTATGTCAAAATGCGGATATCAGAATACTTGTACCAGAATACTTATATCAAAATACTTATATCAAATACTTATATCAGGGGATGAACTAGGATCACAAACTCAGGTCAAGAAGTGAATTAGAATCATAATCAAACTCAGAATCACAGAACAGAGTTACCCCAAGGCAGCATATCACATTATACCTTACTTGGCTCTAGGACATGCCAAAGAAAAAAAGGGTAAGCCTTACATACCTGTGCTGCGACCAACTAGTTACGCTTGTGCATCCAACTTGTTTGTCTACATGCAAGAAAGTTCATCCTTCATTAGTTCCATTATCATATACTTGCTTTAACCTTTCAAACACATTTACTTATATTCTGCCGGAAGTTCGGCAGCATCTCCCCTGTAAACATACCAACCCCGAGAATATGGTTCGGCTCCAAATCAACAACAACAATCCGGGAATTTAACCCGGCCAAATCAACAACAATACTAACAATTATGCTAGCAATATTCCAACATTCAATTCAATTCAATTTAATTCACACCATATTCCAACAACTTAATCAATATACTAGTTCATCCGAAACCTTCAACTTCAATCCCAACCATACATTTACTTATCGTTCGTATACCTTAACTTAGACGAAACCCTTCATTCAATATCACATAATTCATAACGGCGACAACTAGAATATCAAATTACATCAATTCACCTTAACTTACCAAACAACACCATTCTCGACCACAATGACTCCTTACATATTTTCATACAATTTCTTCCATCTCTACATGTTACAACAACAACATGCTACATAAAATTCATTCATTCATTTCCATATAACACAATTCACACACACGGCCAACTTAGACCACACAACACACGACTTCCACCATATACATGTGTTCCATATTTCTCATCCATTTTGCATTATGGAATTCACAACACAACCATCAAACTACTAAATAAAAATCATTTCATCTTTTCTATACAATCAACACCTCATTCGGCCAACACCACAACACACCCACTCCATGATTTTCATTCATTTTTTTTATACATTACAACACTACATAATCATGTTGAATACACTTAATTCATTACTCCTACACATTTCACACAACACACGGCCCAACTTGTACATGCAATATTTCATGAATTCCCATCACTTCTACATTCAATAACATACATAAACCATTCATAACACATAAAAGAGAAGGTTAAACCTCACCTCCTTCTTCACCCTTTTCCCACTCGGCTTGCTTGCTAAAACGCAACAACGAGCGGTTCTCTTGTTCTAACAACTTCTCCACGTTGACGAGGACCTCTCAATCACTCTAAATGCAAGAAGAAAAAGATTTTTCTCCATCAACTTCCCATGGCTCATTTTTAAGAGCCATGGCCGAAACCCCCTCTCATCTCTTGCTTCTTTCTTTTGTTTTGTCTTGTTTTCTTTCTTCTCCAATTCTTAAATAAGGATGAACTAGTCATCTTTCCATATTTATATTTTAGTCCCTTCCAATCATAAAATTTTCACATGTCCCCCCTTCTTTTATTCTCTAGAGTCTTCTTAAAATAAGACTAATTAATTTAATTTAATTATTTTTTTTTCCTTTCCTTTTCTAGAATTTTCTTCTTCTTTTTCTTTTCTTTTCTTGAATTGTTTTATTTGGTCAAAGAAGACCAAATGTTTTCCTTGGTACACTTTAGCCCCCAAAGCAATGTGGGCATATACTTATGCCACACAACCAACATGGAAATTTTATGAACTTTCAAGACTTTTGTGAAATTTCCATTTTACCCCTAGCTTTCCATAATATCACCATGGTTCTATTTTGCGAATTTCTCTTTTTTTTTTCGCCCTCAACCTTTCTTAATATTTCCATAATACTAATGTTGTGAATAATATTTATAACCCACTTGTTCATTGAAATACATTTGGAAAATGGTCATTCCCTTAACTTCGTTACGACTACCTTGGAATATCCGAACGTATAAAGTACGGGATATAACATCCTCCCCCCCTTTAGAACATTCGTCCTCGAATGTTCAACCGATCTTATGGGGTGTCATAATACATCGGGAGGATCACTTTTCTATTCGTCCTTTCCTTCATGCTCGTTCCTTATCTTTCATCTTACTCTCTTTGGCCTTTACACAAATCCTCAGTTTATGTCATAAGTTTCCCTTCTGGTACTTGAGGATATGGTAATCCCTTTTTGGTCTAATATAATGTGGTCTCCCCCCCCCCCCCATTTAAGGGGCACCTCATATGCCAACGGTTCTTCTTTTCGACTACGTGCACAACATAGCAAAATTCCGTATCATGAGTTTTCCTTTCATTTTCCGTCGATACCCTCACATATGAGATATCATACATGTTCATATACATATACACATATAATTAGTATCAACTAACCTGCAAAATACTTTCAGACCCTATTCAAGCCTATCCAAATTCCAAAACTGCACTGCACTTCCTATCTTCTTTTTTTTCGAGTCTAGCCTGTCGCGTGCCACACGGCTTTTTACATTCTCCAACCATTCCGTATACTCCAATTTCACTTAGGTTGTTCTAGTTTTCCATTTGTCTCTGATAGCTAAATCTTTGGAATTTCCTGCATACTTCCCAGGGGGTCACCCATCCTGAAATTGCTCCCACCTAAGCACGCTTAACCTCAAAACCTTGGTGGAATTTGGCGCCTTAACGCTGATATAATCACGTCCACTTCCTCGTATGTCCTTTACTACGTAATCTGGAGCAAGTCAAGGTTTTACAGATTCTGAGACACATTCGTAACACGTCCTTTCTTGTGAAATTACTATTTTACCCTCTTCGGTCTTCTATACCACCTTTACAAATTCTTATCATTCGAAATCTGTACGCAGCAAATATCAACAATACCTTACAGAGCATACGACTATATATCACATCCTAGCCGCCCAGAACTTTCTGTTTCAGGTAACAGAACGAATATCTCCAGACTTGCCCTTGTGAAGAGATGACTTGGGAAGCAGAAGACGATATGAAGTCCAAATATCCGCATTTATTTCCACCCTCAAAAGAGGCTCAGGACGAGACGCCATTGTCCTCAGGTATGTAATGTTTCTCTTGATGCTTTCTTGGTCATGTGTGGCCATGCTTTCTTATGTTGTTGTTGTAGCCCCGTGAGGCAATATATTTTGGGTTGCTGTAATAGGATGGTAGTGCCATATTACAGGGGAAACTCTAGCAAATTTTTTGTAGAATCCCCGAGAACTTAACATTTGAGGACGAATGTTCTTAAGGGGGGGAGAATGTTACACCTCGGACATTTCGTGTTGTTGTGCTGTGAATAGACTAACGGAAGCTTAAGGTGAACATGAAGTCCATATAACCTTAAGAAGGGTATTTGGTAGCTTAAAGGTGTATACTATAAGATTTTGAAGTATTACGACTCGGAGAAATTAAGTTCGTCCAAGGAAGTAAAGTATAAGTTGTATTTTGGAAGGCTACGCAATTATCGAGTTGATGATTATTTATTAATGTCTCGAGGAGAAGCTATAAGGCTCCTTAGATGGTTAATGAAGTGTTATACCAATGTCATAAAGGTCCCACAAGGATTGGAAGTTAAACGAATCAACGAGACCATTTCGGAAAATATGAGTTATACGACCACTTATACGGTCTGTATAACTTTATACGGTCCGTATAAGGGTCTATATAACCTTTCCAGAGAAGGTCAACCCCTGGTAGTATTATAAGGTCACTTATACGGACTGTATAAGTGTCCGTATAACTCAGTCGGGTCACTTTTTTCAAAATTTTCTCTTTTTATATATATATGACCCATGATCATTTAATTCATTTCCCACCTTATATACAAATCTTTAAAGCTATAGAACATTCCCCACACCATATCAACACAAATCCAAGGGATATCAAAGATCAAACACCAAGAATTAAGAGAATCAAGTGCAAAGAGGCTTACTAGGGTTTGCAAAAGTCAAGATCCTCTTTGGTATTGAAGTTGGGGTTTTTCTCTAGTGAAGTATATCCATCCAAAGTTCATCCTTACATGATCAAAGTTCACTATATTCAGTTAACTTGAGTCATGCTTCTTAGTATGCTATGAGTATATCTTGTTATGAATGATACTAAGGATGTTGAGGAAGTATTATATGTAAATGAATATGGTGTTGTATTGTAATTATGGTTATGAATGACTTTGAAAAGGAGTTTGAGGATTGAACAATGTTTAACTTGAAGAAGTCTATTGATTATGATATTATGGGTGTTGCTATTGATGTTTGGGAGTGGTTTATTATATGGAGGAAGTTGTTAAAACAAAGGAAATGCTGCCCAATTTTTGTTAGCTCTTAGTCTCTTTAGCTTAAACTTAAGTATGTTCTAAACGATCTAATTTAGTACGAATTCTCTTGAATGTAGAGTTGTGGGCTTGGAAGAAGCACGTTTAATCGTTAAGGAGACGTAAAAGGCATGTTAAGGCTAGTCCCTTTCTTTCAAAGGCACGACTTCTATATTATGATTTCCTCTCTATGTTTCCCTGACCTTCTTACATTCCAAAAGTTGAAAGTTAAAGGTTCTTAAGAGCTTCTTATGAGAAATAGAAAAGATGTGTTCTATGATAAGGATAATGATGATGATTTTACTTCTAGAGATTCCAAAGCTTATGAATTGATGCTACTATGAGTTTAATGATCTTATTTCATAATTTCTTTGATGTTGCTCATTGTTGGCCATTTCACCTCATGATACTAGTTCCTTCAAGGTGAGACCTAGCGACAATGTTTGATCCATAATATAATCGAAGGTTATCGACCTTACGTCACTCCGATAGAGTTACAGCTTTTACTTAAGCTCTCATGCATGCTTTTCGTTATGTATATGATGATGATTACACCGTGCCTAGTTGCTCGGGCAGACACCACTACGCTGGGCGTAGGTGGGCGACTTATGGATAACATCGTGCCTAGTTGGACGGACAGACACCACTAGTGGGCGGCATGAGATGGTTACCCCGGACGCGGGAGGCCTGGACACAGGCTAGTGATGATCACACCGCACCTATATGGGCGGGCAGCTTATATATGTATATATGATGTGATGATGTTTTAAATGTAAAAGTTAGCATGCATGACTCCACCTTAAGAGGCGATCAGTTATAGGTTATCTCCTTAGCTTATGTTCTCTTATTTCTCTACTATGGCGTTATACATGCCTTACATACTCAGTACATTTTTCGTACTGACGTCCTTTCCTTTATGGATGTTGCGTTCATGCCCGCAGGTAGACAGGGGGACGGCACAAACACTTAGGAGCTCATCAGCAGATATACAGGAGCACTCCACTACTTCGGAGTTGCAGCTTATTGGTATATTCTTTTTTGTACGTATTTGGGGCATGGCGGGATCCTGTCCCGTCCATATGATTTTCGTACTCCAGTTAGAGGCTCGTAGATACATATGTGTGGGTAGTAGATGTTATGTGATCTCTTAGTGTCTATGCTCTATTCTCATTTTGTAGCCTCTTGGGCTTATGTACATATATGTTTGAGAGATATTCGAAGATCATTTCATGATAAGTTTGTGTTGGGAATGGTATATGTTCAGGTTGAGTTGATGATAAAAAGAAAGGTGGTGCTCGGTGGGCTAGCTTCGAGTACCCGTCATGGTCATCTAGTTGGGTCGTGACAGGTTCATTCATCCTAGTGTTTCCCTTAGGGGTGCTCCCGTGCTATTCATGAAGAAGAAAGATGGTTCAATGCAGATGTGTATCGATTATCGGCAATTGACAATATTACTATTCAAAACAAGTATCTGATTCACCGCATAGATGACTTATTCAATCAACTTCAGGGTGTGTCGGTCTTCTCTAAGATCGACTTGAGGTCAGGGTATCATCAGTTGAAGATCCGGGCCGAGCATGTTCCAAAGATAGCCTTCCGGACCAGTTATGGTCATTATGAGTTTCTAGTTATGTCGTTCGGGCTTAACAATTGTTATACCTTGTGGTTTTATACATTTAGAATCATCGTACGTAAGTTATTTAGTTTAGACGTCGGGATTTGTTTTCAGAGGTTATATGAGATTAGACATGCCTACCTTATGCTTAAAAGTGTTTAAGTTCATATTTAGTAAGTTACGGAAGGATTAGCGAATAAGTGAATCGAAGCGGATGGGTTCGTTAAAAGTTGTTTTTGGAAAATATAGAATATGGACCATATAATTGAGATATGGTCCATATTTTGAGATATGGACTGTATTTAAGGATTTTAAAAATTTCCAGAGAAGGCAGTTTTGGAGGTGATATTATACGGCCAACTATACAGACCGTATCATTTTATACGACCAGGATGTTGGCCGTAAAATGTTATATGTCCAAAGATACAGACCATATATCTATATATATGATGTTACACCTAGTAAATTTTCACGTTGGTTGGGTCAGAGGTAAACTAGCGTAAGTCGGAGAGGCCATGGAACCCTTAGAAGGGTAAAGAAGATATTTAACAAGTGTTAAGCAAGTATCTAAAGGTTCCGGGATCAAGCGAATCGAAAAAATTAAATTTGTCGAAACTTTGGAAAAACTTGGCAGAATTTTGAGTTGGATTTTTGGTCCTACTTGAGGGAGGTACATATCTTAGCATATGAGGAGTTACGGAATTCATAACCTATGTAAATAAAAGTCTAGAGAGTCTTCTTTCCAATGCAACTGACAGATTGCAAATCTGAGAAATACGGCCAAAGTTACGTCCCTTATAAAATTACACAATTGGAGATACTGGCTGTATAATTTATACGACCAAGAAATACGGCCAGTATAATACAATGTCGGTGGAATTTTCCAGATTTTAAGTATGATGACCCCTCTTCATTTTTATCATTTCAGATATAACCCCAAGTCCTAGAAAGCTCTAGAGACCTCTCCTAACACATTCAAACACTTCTCCAAGCATGAATCAAAGATCAAAGTGAAGATCAAAGTGCCTGGGGTTTGAAAGTGTGGTTGGAACTTGTCTTTTTTTTTTTTTTTTTTTGTAAAAGCTTCGGAGGATATTTCAAAGCGAAGTGATCTTGGAATTGGAGTTTTTGAGGTAAGATTTCATTTTATTTCATGTTTATGAATTCATGGGGTAAATATATTAAGATATGAGGAGAAGAGATTGAAGGAAAAGTTCAAATATGAATTTGATGATATTTTGAGTTGTAAATTAACTTGAACTATAATTATTAGCATGTTTTGAGCATAATCTTGTTATGAGGGATAATGATGTTAAGGAAGTGTTATATACAAGTGTATAAGGGGTTGTGTTGAAGTTGTTGTTATGTATTGATTATGAAAAGAAGTTTTGGGATTGAATTGAGTATAATTTGAATGTAATCTTTTGATTATGGAATTCTTGATGCTTTAATGTGGTTTTGGGAGTTGTTTTGAAGTTGGAGGAAGTAGAAGACATAAGGTAAATGCTATCCGATTTTCCTTAGCTTACCAATTACTTTAGTTTGACCTTATGAGAGTTTCAAAGAGTTAACTTTAGTATTAATCATCTTAAATGTGGATTTACAAGCCTATGAGAATAGGTGTTGAGTAGTTAAGAAGACGATAAGGTATGTAAGGCTATCACTTTATTTCTTTTTGGCATGATCCTTGTGAACCGAACGTACACGTAACATTAATCCATAACGACTCTACTCTTAGAGTTACGAATTATCCATTTGATTCATACTCCATATTGCTATCTTCAGAAAGTCTTGCTTAGATCCAGTTTGGTTTTTAGAGTTACTTGTACTCCTATCATGTTTTATGCATTGCATTGCATTTATATATACATATGCATATACAGACCCGAGACCCCTCAGGCACTATATGCGCGTATATTACGTTTATATATATATATATATATATATATATATATATAAAGGTAACGACGTTATATACGCACTACCACCTGATCAGCTGGTCATATGATGATACAATGATGATGATGTCGGCCGATACGATAGGATAGGATGCCCACAGTGACTAGATAGGCGTTATATATGTATGACCTCCTGCATGCATGCACAGTACTTACGCATATTATTAACCCTCAGAGGCAGTTCAGATGCACAGTATTTATGCATATCATTGGTCTACAGAAACAGCTCAGACGTACAGGTTTATTTTCTCTCTCATGTTTCATGTTACTTTCATGTCTCCATTATGCGATTTTTTCCATGCCTTACATATTTAGTAAATTTTCCGTACTCACACCCGTTTGCTGGAGGTGCTGCGTTTCATGCCCGCAGGTCTTGAGATACAGGTTGGCGGATCTCTCAGTAGGATACCAGCTCAGCAGGCAGTGTCGTGGCACTCCACTTGCTCGGGAGTTGTTCTGTGAGTCAGCATGGTTGCATATGCATTTGCATGGGTATGGTGGGGCCCTGTCCCGGCCACGTTATGTCATGTACTCCGGTAGAGGCTTGTACACAGTATGTACAATTAGACGTATGTGACAGTTTGGTCCAGCTTGTATACTTGGTTTTAGCTTGACGATTTATATTATCTTTGGGCTTGTGTCCCATACAGCTTATGATATCAATGAGTTAGCATTGTGGCCTACTCAGATATGACTATAAGGTGTGTGTATGTTTAGTGGTGCTCGGCAGGTAGGGCCCGGGTGCCCATCACAGCCTATCTAGCTTGGGCCGTGACACCAATGCCCCCGCAGTGTTTATGGATTTGATGAATGGAATCTTCAAGCCGTATTTGGATTCGTTCGTGATTGTGTTCATCGATGACATCTTGGTTTATTCACGAAGTAAGGAAGAGCATAAGAAGCACTTGAGGATCATGCTTGGTCTATTGAAGGAAAATAAGTGGTATGCCATGTTTTCTAAGTGTGAGTTTTGGATTAATTCTATGGCATTTCTGGGGACATGGTATGTCTAAGGACGGGATTATAGTTGATCCCAAGAAGATCGTTGTTGTTAGAGATTGGGCGAGGCCTACTTCAATTGCCGAGATTCATAGTTTCGTAGGCCTTGCGAGTTATTATCCTTGATTTGTGAAAAGGTTTTCATCAATTGCTTTGTATTTGACTCAGTTGACTCAGAAGAATGCTCCTTTCTAGTGGTCCAGTAAGTGTGAAGAGAGCTTCCAAAAGCTCAACGCTTTGTTGACTTCAGCCCCGATTTTGGCATTACGTGTGGAAGGTAAGGACTTCACTATATGTTGTGATGCGTCTTGCATCGTTTTAGGTTATGTGTTGATGCAACAAGCAATGGTAATCGTATATGCTTCGAGGCAATTAAAGATTCATGAGAAGAACTACCTCACTCATGATTGGAGTTAGCGGTGGCGGTAGTCTTCACGTTGAAAATTTGGAGGCATTATTGTATGGGGTTCATTATGAGGTGTTTACCGATCACCGCAGTCTTCAGCATGTGTTCTATCATAAAGATCTCAATTCGAGGAAGCATAGATGGATGGAGTTGCTTAAGGATTATGATATTACCAATCTTTACCAACAAGGCAAATGTGGTAGCTGGTGCACTGAGCCGAAAGGCGGTGAGTATGGGTAGCTTAGCTTATTTGGTTGTTGAGAAGCGTCCTTTAGCCGTGGAGGTTTAGACTTTGGCTAATAGCTTTGAGATTGGATATTTTGGAACCCAGCAGGGTTCTGGCTTGTATTAAGGTAAGGTCGAGAAGATCAAGGCACAACAGTTTGATGATGCGAAGATGTGTAATATTCGGGATAAGGTGTTGAGTGGTGAGGCCATGATTTATAGTGAGGGTGTCTTGGGGATTAAGGGGCGCATTTGCGTTCGTCGTGTGGGTAGATTGATTCATTAGATATTGGAGAAGGCTTATAGTTCCAGATATTCTTTTCATCCGAGTGCAACAAAGATGTATCGTGATTTGAGGCAGCATTATTGGCAGAGTAGGATGAAGAGGGACATCGCGGATTTTGTTTCTCAGTATTTGAATTGCCAGCAACTTAAGTACGAGCACCAGAGACCTAGTGGTGTGCTTCAGAGGATGTCCATTCTCGAGTGAAAGTGGGAGAGGATTGCTAAGGATTTCCTGGTTGGTCTTCCAAAGACCTTGGGTATGTTTGATTCAATTTGGGTTACTGTGGATAGGTTGACTAAGTCTCTACACTTCATTTCGATACAGATGACTTACAATGCAGAGAAGTTGGCTCGGATTTACATTAGAGAGATTGTCTGATTGCATGGAGTGCCCATTTCTATCATCTCAGATAGAGAAACTCAGTTTACTTCTCATTTCTGGAGGACTTTGCAGAAAGATTTGGGTACTCAGTTGGATCCTAGCACTGCGTTTCATCCACAGACCAATGGCCAGTCCGAGAGGACTATTCAGGTGCTTAAGGACAGGCTTGGAGCTTGTGTTATCAATTTTGGTGGTCATTGGGACCAGTTCTTACCATTGGCAGAGTTTACGTACAACAACAGTTATAACTCGAGTATCGACATGGCACCGCTCGAGGCTTTGTATGGTAGGAGATGTCGTTCTCCTATTGGATGGTTTCAACCTTTCGAGGCGAGACCTTGGGGTACAAATTTATTGAAAGAGTCCTTGGACAAAGTGAAGTAGATTCGGGAAAAGCTTCAAACAGCTCAGAGTATGCGGACCGGAAGGTTAGTGATTTAGAGTTTATGGTTGGCGAGCAGGTTTTGTTGAAGGTTTAACCCATGAAGGGTGTGATACGATTTGGGAAGAAGGGCAAGTTGATCCCGACGTTTATTGGTCCCTTCGAGATTCTCCGTCGTGTTGGTGAGGTGGCTTACGAGTCAGCTTTTCCACCAGGCTTGTCAAACGATCATCCGATATTCCATGTTTCTATGTTGAAGAAGTACCATTCGGACTGATCATATATCATTCATTAGGATTCGGTATTGTTTCATTAGAAGTTTTTCTTTGAGGAAGAGCTGATAGCGATCTTGGATAGGCAAGTGAGAAAGTTGAGGTTAAGGAGATCGATTCAGTTAAGCTGAAATGGAAGCACCGTCCAGTTGAGGAGGCTACTTGGGAGTCTGAGGTTTATATGCGTGATAGATATCCCCAGCTTTTCGCCGACTTAGGTACCTTTCGTTCGTTTTCTTCTATCACCGTTCGAAGACGAACGGTTGTTTAATTGGTAACTGATGTAATGACCTGTTTGGTTGTTATGTGCATTTTGACTCTTTTACCCCTATTGACCCTTCCTCTAGCCCCATTAGAGTGCTTTTGACCCGCGGGGATGGGCGACACCATTCCCGAGGTCATCGCGAGAGTTTTGATAGGATTTGAGAAAGTTAGAACCTTAAAGTGAAAAACGTTTGACCGATAGTTGACTTTTGGATAAACAGTCCTTTTGGGAATTCCGTTGATTCCATGAGGTCAGGAAGGTCGATTATGACTTTTTGGGATTTTTGGTTCTGTAACGACCCGTTTCGTCGTTACTTTGACTTCCAGGAAATTCGCGACCTTGACCCCTTTGAAACACCTTCGGTTTGTTATGCTCTTAAAAATCGCAAACTTGATCGGACCAGTTGTGTGAATTGTGTGAAAATATTAGAATTGGGACATTGGGCCCAACTATACCATTATAGTAACAGATTGTCGCCCCAGCGATTGCGCAGCAGCGACAATGTGCTTTGCCGAAGCGGAGATGTATATTAGTTAAAGGACCGCCCCAGCGGTTCTTCAACAGTTGAAGCGGTGCCGCTGTAGTGACGGCTAGACCGGCAGAGCGGTTGACGAGCAGTTATATCACTATTTAAAGCCCATTTATTGATTTGACCTAATATTCCTTTTTTCCAAATCTGCAGCCGCTACTAAGAGAAAATTCCAGACCTGGAGACTAAAACATTGGGAAGGTAAACCCTTTAAATCCCTCATTTCATCTTCCTTTAATTACATTTTCCTTCTTGCACCATTTATGATTGTGGTAAGCATTAAATTAGGATTCTTTCTTTTAATCTTATGAGACTAAGGGGTAAATGTGGTAATGATTGACCTAGAATAATTAGTAACTCTAGGATGACCTTCTTAATGCAAGAATTAGTTTAATAACTAAATCTAAGCCTAAATCCTTTCTACTTCTCATTGGGTTAACTTGTTAGTTGCTAATAATGATTTATGTGAATTAATGAGGTAGGTTAGACTTAGGTAAACCTTATTCTCTATAAAAAAAAGGTTAAATAGGAATAATCAAGAATCTAGAATTATTGTTTTGGAAATGACGATTCTACCCCTATGACCCCAATTCCTCAATTGTTACTTACTCGAATGCATCCATCGTTCTTAGACCTTTCGTATCTTAAAGTTCGCTACAAAGATGGAAGATAGAACCCAAGTGGATGTCCGTGCACCTGTTCGGCCCCGAGGTAGGTTACGACTTCCTTCTCTTGGTAGACTCCGGTTAGACTTTCATATATGAGTGTTAGATGAAACGGAGAATGCATGTATAGGATCTCAGAGATTGGGATGGATACTTAGATTGATAATGTATAAGAGGTAGCGGTCATTGTGTAACACTATTATAGTTGTGGGTTTATGATTACCCTATGGTGAGATTTCGATTAGCGAAGCATATATTTAGACAATATTGTTAGAAAATGCATATAATCCTTCAGGTATGAAGTCGGGTTGGATATTGCCATAGGTTGGGCCTTGTTTTATCATTTGGGGCTAGCCACCCCATTGTGTTATGACTTATCTCGTTCTCTTTGTTATTGGCTCGTTGCCACGTGGAGCTAGTAGATATCGGTGACTAGTGATATATCTTGATGATGATATTGTAGCACCTTACTTATTGCTGTTTTGAGATGAGAATTGTTATTGTATTGTGGCTTATTGTGCAGCCTTTTTATTGATATTGTTGGTGTGCCCATGTGTAGTACTATTGAGATTGATTTGATTATTGACATTGAACTCATACATTGCAGGCATTATCATCCTTCATGATATACTGTTGATACATTGATGATATATAAGAAAACACTATTATGAGCTGGGCTCATTTGGATGAGAGTGACATGAGGAACAATGTCCGGTGTTTATCCCGGAATCGAGGTATGAGTGTTGGTAGTAATTGCCGAGGTCTTTGCCGGAATCGTGAGGAATGGTACATGGACTTCGCGGGTCCCCTATGGATTATGCCGCCGAGATGTGATGTTCCGTCATCGGAGTACATGTGTATCAGTGCATATGCATTGCATCCATATTTCATACGTTATTGCATTGCATTGTACCTTTGGCTTCTTGTGATATTCTTGTGATATAGTTGTGATGTACAGACTCGGATTTGATGTACTGAGACTTGGCACAGATGGGTTTAGATGCTATAACATAAGTGATGACCTATAGTGATATAATTTTGATGTACTGGACCAGATTAGCCACAGTTGGGTTTAGATGCTATAACATAAGTGATGACCTGTTGTGACACAATTGTGATGTACTGGATCAGATTAGCCATAGTTGGGATTAGTTTCTATAATTATAGGTTGTGATCTTGGATTAGGGAAGTGTGGTGCTAGGTGACCTTAATATGAAGGGTATGATTTGCTAGGTTGGGTGAGTAATGAGCACTAGAACGACGAGAGAACTTTCCTTAAAACACGAGCGAATTTTGTAATGATAGTTGACTACTGTTACTTGAGCATTGTTGCCTATTGTATGTTATATGAACTATAAGGTAAGTGTTAATGTAGTAAGTAAATGAATCCCTAAGGATGAGTTAATGGAAATAAGAACCTTCTATTTGTTGATGCGAGTGGTAGGTGATGTGTACTGTTGACTTAGTTTTGCCTGCCATGCTTATTGTAGATTCTATTACCGTTATGTTATTCTATGCATTGTCGGCCTCTAAGGCTTACCAGTACTAGTGTTGTACTGATACTACTCTTGTTACATCCTTTTGGGGGTGTAGAGTTTTTCAGGATTATTGATTGGATGGAGTTTTTCGAAAGATGCTAGGTGCCTATCTTGAAGGCCTCCATCATTCTCGTTCGTAAATAGAGGTTGAGTCTTTATATTCACTATTGTATTCAATCATTGGTCTTAGTCGCTCTTGTACTAGTCTAGACCAGGTCAGGGTAAATGAGTCAGTGTATTTATTACATCTTGTAACAATTCCGCTATTTTGTCTATATTTAATGGTTTTATTTCCGCAAGGTAATTACGCTGTAATTTGGAGATTAATGAACTTTTTTCTTGCTTGCAAATGATTTTGTTTTGGGTTGAGGGTTCGCCTACCGAGGTGGGAATGGTAGGTGCCCGTGCGATCCTAAAATAGATGGTGACAGGTTCGGTTCTCGAGGCTTTTGGGAGCATTTTGGACCTTTGGTTGGAAACTTGATTTTGTACGTGTGAGGGTTGATCAGGTCAAGGTGACCTCCGTTGGGAATTTCAAGGACACGATTGATTTGTAGCGCGTTTTCACATGTGTCTGCATGTTTGATTTGTATCTGGGAGGTCTCAGGTGGATGTCAGGATTTGGGGTGGAACTTGGTGAAAACCAGATTTTCTGGTTTTCTTGTGTCCCGCTTCTGGGGGAGTGTCTCCGCCTCTGCGAGTTCGTCCATACGGGACTTGGCCTGCAGATGCGAGAGCTGACTCGCTTAACGAGATCGGCCGAGGCGGGAGCGCGTAAGCTGGGACCGCTAAACAGAATTCCCTTATATTTCCCTATTCGAACCATTCTACTCCCATTCACCAAATTGAAACCTAAAGAGTTTTAGAGGTGATTTGAACAACATTTAGAGTTGAATTTTCTTTGGGTAAGTTCCCTTGATCCTAATTTATGTTTATCTATTGTCTAAGTTAGAATCTATGGTGAATTAAAGGGGTTAGTAGGAAAGTAAGTTGTAAACACAAAGTTGTCATCTTGGAATCTTATGTTGTGATATTGGGTTTTGTTGATAAATCTTGTTTAACCTAGTCACGAATTCTTGGATTCAATAGTTACTAAGTTGAATCATTCTAAATTTCTTGGTTTATGAATATGGAAAGTTAGGGTTTCTTCCTAAATTGGGGGTTCTTGATTTAGGATTGAAATTGATGATTGATTGAGTCTATTTAGGAATCGAGGGATAGTATTGGACTTCCTAAGTGATTAACCGATTTTACCTAAAATTCCCACTTTACCCTTGTAGGCCCGATTTTCCTCTTTTAAAGAGTTGTTTTCGATTCGATTAGTATTATAGCTTTATGGGTATCGTTAGTCTCCATTTCTTATATAGAATGCGTTATTGAATAGACTTCAAACGTTCGGAATCTCTCCGGAAGGGAAAGTCTCGTGTTGGATAGTTTGTGGCACCAGCTCGGCATCGAGATAAGTTACAGTTTACCCTTCGGTTAGACTCTAATTAGTGAAGCATATGTAGGAGTTATATATTGACAAGAAAAGCATGCTAGGTCTTCGGGTATAAAGTTGGGATGGAATTCTACTAAGTTTGTTATTGTTGTTTGTGGGCTTGTCGCCTTGATGTTGTGATTGGGCTTGTCGCGTATGCATTCATCTCTCTTGTTATGTTACTTATCATAAAAAAACGGGAAGAATCACGAGATTCGGCTTGAATTATGATGTGTGCTTATGATAAGACACGGATGAGATTTCACTTATGATTTATTGTTAATTATGATATCTTGCATGGCATACACTCTAATTCACATGTTGCATTGATATGAACTGTGACTTGGGTACTGATGATGATTAGTACGATATAGGAACATCCGAGGTCTTTGCCGGATTATGTAAAAGAGAGATGAGAATCTGTGGTCCGAGATTCTTATTGGAGCAGATGTGATATAGTCGCTGCTCGGGATGAGGGAGTACATGGACTTCGCGAGTCCCCCATGAGTCATGACTATTGAGACATGGAGGTTTCCATCCGTAGCATATGTGTCCAAGTTTGAGGTATTGTCCAGTGCATTGCATTGCATATCCATTCACTATTACATCCATTCTTCATTGTTGATTTGTACATGCCATTAATATTGACTTGATTTCATTGTTGATTTGTTTCGTGAACATGCTTGATTGCTTACATGTCTACTTGTTGATTCTTTCTTCATATATGTGAACTATAGTTGTCGGCCTATGATACCTACCAGTACATAGTGTTTGTACTGATACTATCTTGTTGTACTCTTTTTTGATTGCAAAGTTTTCTATCGGATGCACATCAGCATCTCGTGAGTGATTCCCAAGGCTTCTAGTATGAGTTTCTAGGGTGAGCCATGTTCCAAATCCGTAGCCCGGGAAACTCTTCTCTTATGATATCTGTCCTTTTTTCGAGACAGTATTTTAGATATTTATGTATTTTCTATATTCAGACTTATGATAGATATGTAGTAGCTCTTGTACTGTTACAGACTAGATCTCCTTAGGGTGTTGTAGTATTTTTTGCACTCCATGGGTTGTTGTAGTATTTTTCGCACTTATATATATATATATATATATATATATATATATATATATATATATATATATATATATATATATATATATGATTTGAGACTGTTTAGTGCTAATATTTTCTTCCGCGCGATTATTTAAATTGTTAGTAAGGGAAGGGTTCGCAGATACGCTCAAATTACACCTTTTAATGGCATAACGCGGACGTTGTCAAATATAGTAACCCAACAAGGTTGGGGTCGAATCCCACAGAGAACAATATGTAGACGTTTAAGCAAATTAAGAATTATCACCAACAACAGCTAGACCGAACACATCAATGGTGGTTTTTAAATATGATTTTGATAAAATACGAAAATATAAAATCTAATCTAGAAAGCAAGTAAATTGATCAATGGCCACAAGGATGGAATAAAGAAAACTACTTCTCAAGTAACGATCCAATATATTTCACGAATTACAGATAATGGTAATATTATGTTAATTAGCCTCGGATAGTGACTCTAAATTAACTTCTCCCGAAGATTAACTAGACTACCTAATTGAACATCTCTAAAGCAATTAGGAGCATTAAGAACACCCGACTATGGCTACAAGTGGTATCGCCTATTCCTAGGACGATTTCCATTAGATGAGGGTTAACGCCCCAAATTCATGTTAATTATTCTATCCCAACCCCGTTCTTCCTCTTCCGAGTTTCAAACAAAGTAAATGGGCACTCCTAGGGTTAGCTACTTCCTTGAGAAACGTTGAAGAACCAGAATAATTAAAATAACAATAACTTACTTGATTAAAAATAAGGTCGATCAATAAATAAGCACAACAAGAGTTTCAATCTCAATTGTCACCAAGAAATTCCCATAAACAAGGTTTGAATAAAAGAAAGAAAATATATATAGGAACCCTAGCCTCCAAACTTGTGTTTTATGCCAAAGATGTTTAAGAATTGTGGCTTATGAAATATTTATAGGTGTAAAAAAAAACCCAGATAAAATAACCCGGTCCAAGTCGGACAGGGATAAAATATAACCGACTGCAGAATAGGATTCAGAGACCCGAATTTCGTGCGCACACAAGTTGCTGGTCACTGCCTTCAGGTACGTTTTCTCCCTTTTCAATTCTTTACTCTTTCTTTCCTTTTCCACTTTGGTCTCATCATTGCTCCAATCATTGGAGTAATGATTGATGGGAGCAATGATGAGCCAATTATTATGTCTTTTCTTTTTCTCTCGTCTCTTTCTCCTTTTTTTCTTTTGTTAATTTTTCTTCCGCGTTTTATTCAATTTTGCTCCAAATCTCTTCATCTTCACACCGCTTTATTCCTACACATAAAAATATAATATTAAGCACAAAGCAATATAGTTTATACTCAAAAGACCATTAAAAGTATTAAAATGTGAGGCAACAAGGGCTAAATTTATGCATTTTTGGCCGAACATCATTCGCCTACTAGGGGGACTGTGTCGGTGCCTGCTTGACCCACGGGTTGGGTCATGACAATAATACTTTACCCAGTTGGTGCAGTTCAAGCCACAGATTCGAGGGCAAGCTTAGGGCATTCCTAATGTTCTCTTGTCTAGAGTTTGATGCTTCTCCTCTTCAGTGGGTTAGGAGTTTATATGTTTGAGAAGATCCTGACTACTCAGGGTTTGCTTCATACTCATGCGGTCGATTTCAAAGTCATTCATCTCTTTGGTTTGGCTGTGTTTTTGTGGAAAAATTTTATTGGAAGCATACAGGCTGATTTGCCTTCACTTACCTAGACTCAGTTCATGACATTATTCATGGATAGATTCCTTTCTCTGAGTTAATATGATGTTATGCACAAATAATTTGACCATATTTGATAGAGAGACAAGACATTGATAGAGTCACTACAAGAAAAAATATATTTAGCAACAAAATTTTTTTTGTTGCCATAGATTGATTATTGTTGCATGAACTTTTTCCAACGGCTGATATTGCAATAACGTGCAACAACTTTTTTTGTTTGTTGTCAAAAGTACTTTTTGCAACAATAATCAATACTACGACAACAAAATTAAATTCTTTGGCAACAAGAAAATCATTTGCCAACAATTAAACTAAGTTGTTGCCAAATATAAAAAATTTTGTTGCTATTTCTATACTTTCTTGTAGTGAGTATGATGCAGAGTTTACTATATTTTCCTGTTATGCTTTGGTTTTTATTCAAAAGGATGATAATAGAGACAAGAGAGTCAGAAGGTTCATTGATGGACTTGCAGCACATCATCACACGTATACAATTATATTTTGGTGAAAGAATTGACTTTTAAGATTGCTTTTCTAATATGGAAGGTGTGAAAATTTAAAGTACCTCTGGATGCGATCAAGAGCTGGGAATATAACTTTCCATCAAGATATAGTTGTTGTGTTGAGACTAAAGAGGAAATTGTACCACATGTGTTATTCTTAAGCAGGTATTTCAATTGGAGGCTTGTAGTTACACCAAATTATGTTTTCAAATGGTCGAAAGCAGATGTATTGCCTAGAATGCAGCCTATATTCTAGGTAGTACCATCCATTTATCTTGTGGGAACTATGAAAGAAAAGGAATGCTGAGAGACATAATGATAAGGTGGGAAATAGCGGGGAGATATACCAAGTTTCAAGCATCATTCAGCAGTTGATCAATTATAAAAATCCAAGGATTAGAAATGTCCCTCGTAGATGGCTTGATATATGTTGAAAAATGTTATAATATCTCAAAAACAAATATTGTCACGGTTCATTCTTCAAAAGGCATGTTAATGGACCTTTAATGTGCCAATTAAAATTATTCATTACTAACGTTAGTGAGCTTATTGTCATATTGAATCTGAACCTTATTGACCTTGATTAGCCTTAACCATCACTTCTGATATATATTATGGCCTCTTTTCATTTGTAACAGACCATTGATAGGTCATTAATCACCTTAATAGTCGTTTGACTCTGATACTCTTTCTTGATGAATTGAACTTTCATTCACCTATATATATATCCTAGCCCCTTTTCTTCGGAGGTGATATCTCAAGAAAAATGTTCCTACCATATTATAGTATCCTGGGTTTTCTTCTTTAATCTTTGTTAGATTCTGGCTTCTAGTTTATTGTCGCTCCTAAACGCACACGCAAGTATATGTGATCGTACAGGTAATATAGACTGTTAAGTCCAGATATCGATCCCACAGAGACTTAGATTCGACTGTTAAACTAATTCAAATTCGAATGAAACTATTCAAGAAAGTGAAAATCAAGATGTTTGTTGTACTAAACTAAAACTGAAAAGTAAACAATTTGTGATGGGAGTTTTTATGACTGAGAGTATTTTGACAAAGACTGTAAGATTTATCAGATGAGAGAAAGATCTAGGGTCATGGCTTTCGACAATCCAGTTGATCTTCGGACAATTCCACCTATTTTATTTCTTGGGTTACTAGTTGATGGGTTAATTATACTTTATGATATTCTCTCGAACTACTCACAAGCCTGTAGATGTTACTATAACGCCTATATCTCTATTGCCATCAGAGGTAACAAGAATGCATTTAATTCTTCGTATTCAACTAAGTAGGGCTAAAGGGTATATCTCTATCCTCAGTAGCGAAACGATTAAATCGAACAAGCTCTATTTATTCTTATTATGTATGTGAACTCCCTTTCTCAAGTCCAATTCACGCACCACAGATAGTGTCTAACTAATGGCCAGATAATCAAACAATTAAGATCAAGAATAAATAAGTAACCCAAAATATGGAAATTTAATTGATAGAAATAGTCACCAAACCAACTATCATGTCTTTCACCACAACCTTAGAATTAAGAAGGTTAGCTACTCATGATTCTTAATGAACAAGAAGAATTCATGAATAATCTAGGGTTGAAAAAGATGAAAAATAAAATGAACCTAGAGAGAAGGTAATATGACGGCTTACAGGTCTTGGAATAAACCCAGCACGTTATTAACAATGAACAAATTATCTATTTATAGTTTAGGGTTGTTAACCAAATAAAAGGGTCCGAATCCTAGTTAAAATCGGACAAAATTGGGCATTCCCGCATTGGCCACGCGTCGTGGGTCCAACGCGGGGTCTTCAGTGAATTCAGCCCCTATTTGTGCTGAGTCCGCAACGCGGGCTCATCGCCTGAATGAGAAAGTTCTGCAGCTGATTCTTCTGTTAAGGGCACACGACGCGGGATCAACGCCTGATTGCCATCTCGTGTTACATCTGCGACGCGGGTGTGGCACAATTGTTCCTGATTCTTCCAAAAATTCACCTAAGTGTCCAAAGCTTCTCTCGTTCACTCGTGTACACAAGGTCACCTCCAGAATCAACCAAAACTGCTCGGTTTCCCATCGTTTGTCTTCATCGTGCCTAGATATATGAAATATAGCGACATAAGCTTAAATATGATGATTTCATCATATATTAGGCATTAAAAGTCTTAGGAATGTGATGTAAAATGACACGAAACATGATATTTGTGCCAAATATCACCACCCCCCACTTAGACCTTGCTCGCCTCAAGCAATCACGAACCAACACCAGATTGCATTTCTCATTTAACTCATTCAAACAGGTCTGCAACGGGATTCGGCTAGTATGGTTATCTCAAAGGAAAGATTTCAAAACCAAAACAATGAGCCAAGTTATGAAAGCCATGCCAAAGATTCAAAACCTTGTTTTCGACAACAATGACCATTTTCCTGAAAAGCACGTCACTTTTTAAAAACAATTGACCCAACGACACCACTTTAAAGCATGTAACCATTTTTTTGACCAAGAAATCAACACTTCACCACTCTATTGCTAATCATGTGCCCTCACCAAAAGAAAGTAGTTCATATCTCTCAAGAATTACACATGTATAAATCAATGGACATACATCGCTAATCACGCTCACTCTCACAAAGAATATCACACGCAAAGTACGACGTACCATAGGCTTGCCCATAGTGTAACCACTCCACTAATACAAGTAAGACAAACCTAGAATCAAGTAGGACTTCGAGGGTTGTAATGTAGGCTAAGGGACGAGTAGGAATTATTTGGATAATAGTGACTAACCTCCCTGACCACTTTAATACATATACTTCTATCATTCTTGCACAATTTCTTCATTACCCTTATTCAACACCAACTAACCTTTAAATTTCTCCCAACTCACCCACTTTTCTTTGTTTAAGCACCACTCTTTTAAAGGTCTCACAAGTTAGAAGAGAAGGGAAACTTTTTCGCTACATTTTTTTTTCTGTCTTTTTCAGATTTCTTTTTTTTTTTCAATTCTCGACTAACAAGTGAATTAGTTCTTTTCATTCGGTGCTCCCATAGTCTTCCTAGATTACAATTAACAACAACTTCCCCTTTTTCATTCACCTCCCAACTCTCATTATATCTGTAAATGATTAAAGTGCTCATAGAGTATTTGGATCAAAAATCAAGTTCCATAGAACGAAGGGGTAGAGGCTAATTAACTGCTATCAAAGAAAAGGCTAAAGGGTTAACTAGGGTACTATTTACAAGTTGGTAGGATATACATTTTAGACTTTTTAGTGACTAATCAGAGAAACGCCTCTATCATTTTCTAGGCTTAATCGAACTTCATTTCGCTTCGCGAACACACAAGGCAAGTTCTAGAGGTTAATACCAAACATGGATACAAATGCAAAACCTTACACACACATGACACACAATCAACGCAAGAGGCATCCGGTTGTCCCTCGAATCAAACAACAATAAAAAATCAGCAATGTCAAGTGGGTCATAGCGAGTCAAACACAAAACCATTTGCAAGTGCTTTCAAGAGAACTGATAAAAATTCAAGGCATGCTTTCACAAAACAAGATTTTTAGATCGCTCATATGCCAATAATTCACCTAACCCGTGCACCTAGCATTTGAATACCCCTATCCTAAGGACTAATTTTCCCTCAAGCAGATTGCCATCCACCCGTCATCAGGAAAAGCCCTTTCTATGACTAAGAATTAAAAATAAAAAGAAAACAGAAATCCTAACGAATGACTCATGCCACTACTGAGGGCCTATGCTAAAAACAAAATCTTTTTTTTTCAAGTAGTCCTAAACTAGAAAGAAAGACTAAACTAAAGTTAGATCCTAGAAAAAAAAAATCCTACGACATAAGCATCCTCTATCTCGAGGCGTACTCCCATTCCACACTTAGTTTCATGCACAGCCTTCAATGCATATGAAAAGATAAAAATAATAGTAAGGCGAGAGATACTCCCTGGGGACCACTAGGGCCTACTCATCCTCATCAGAATCAGTAGCCTCGTCGTCCTCAGGCTCGGCTTCCATCGTAGCATAATCTTCATTCTCGTCCCCCATCTGGGACTCTACCTCCTCTCCCGCTGCTATATTAGCCTCAATCAAGTCCGCCGAGTTCACATCCTCATCGGCTAATGTGGCCTCTTCTCCCACAAAAGAGCTCGAGAGTACGGGGTGTGCGGGACTGCAGAAAACACACTGGACATATTAAGCTCGAAGTGCTCAGCGGCCACTGTCATCCCTCTGTAAAGTTGGGCCAACACTATGGATTGGGCTGCCCTCTCCTCGGCGGGGGTGAGCTGCTGCTTTTTGCTCAACTCTGGTGCCTTGACATTTGAAATATCAAGGGCATCCTCAGGAGGTGGTAACACTCTATCAGACGGCTGCGCTAATCTGTCATTCAAGTTCATCAAGTAAGCCGTGAAAGTGTTACCGAAACTCAACTTCGGTGGGGTGTGTAATCGAACCTTCTGCATCTCGTCTATCATCAAATACCCTATGTTAGCGGGATGTCGCGTCATAAGAAAGTATACAATGTAGACCATCTCTTTTTGCACCTCCGAATAGTGCTTCAATGGCCAGATTCGGTAATTCAACAAACGCAACCATACCCGTGCCTCCTGATTGAAATTACTCATCTTCATGTACTTGTGCTTACGATATTTTCCGGCATAACAGGCCCATAAAGCTTTGGAATCCACACCATACAAGGTTTCCCGAATGGCCTTGTAATCAGGCCGATAAATGAAATTCAAAAGCGGTGCGATAGGATGATCGGGGACGCCCAAGTGTGCACATAAGAGGGATGGTGAGATGGGTATATCCCCGCCCCTGCAATAAATGGTCGGCTCCCATTTGCCATGTTTGAACGTGATATTGGCGTAGAACTCGAGGACAGGATCAATGTTAACTGACCCCGGTGTCTCAAAGATGGACACCACCTTATTTCTACCAGCCGATTGTACATATTCCTGAAGCGGCGTTGCAATAGGGTGCCATTTATGGCACGCTCATGGATGTACCCTGCTGCGGGGTTAAACGTGTCGTGCCAATCTCCCCGGATACACGGAAATCTGGCCTGGGCCTGGACGATGGAGCACGCGTTATAGGGATTGTTAGTTGCTTACCCCCCAATAGCGATTTCATTGTCTTTTTAGCTTTTGGGGGGGGGGGGGGGGGTTAGCTCTCCCCCGTTTTGTGCCTTGGGAGGTGGAAGTGGCAGCCGATTTTCCCTTGCCTTTGTTGTTAACCATTTTTCCTGCAAGACAACACAATACCAAACGTGAATCAAATTCCAAAACCCCACACTTAATTTCTTTCTATATCTTCTAAGTTTGGAGTTATGTGGGCCCCTTTCAAGCTTTTCGGGCCTTTTTACGATTAACGCCTAAGTTAGGGTTGAACCGACGCCACACTTACTTCTAACTATGTAAACAAAAGGAAAACAAAGAAGTTAACTAAATTAGACTAGAATCAAACAGAAAACTAAGAAAAAACAAACAAGAGGCACTAGTTCATGTGTTAGGACTTTGGGTTGGTGGTTCATGATCTTCTCAACCCAATCCACAATTTGGTACACACAAATGATGTCCCACAGTTCGTATGACTATTTATTGTCATATTCAAGACTTCGCAATTACACATAAACAATCATTCGAGCATTTTTACGAACACGTGGCGGGCATAGAATTTTGCCTTTGAACGTTAAGCAACAATGGTGGGTTTAAACCCCCCTTCTACCATGGGATTCATCTTCTAGCCCTAAACATCAATAACACACAACCAACCCAATCCCCGCCCCGATTTCGCCCAAACCGAACAACCCTAGTTTCACAACTTCAATCTTAAGAAATAAGTGAAAAGGGAAAAGATTTTTCTTACCTCTTGATGTTATGAGATGAAATCACACTTTGCTTGAAGTTGCAATTGGGTTTCCTATGGATTTTGGGGGAAAAGAAAGGGGGGATTCGAATTTTTAAAGGGGAAGGAGAGGGAAAGGTGTGTTTGAGAGAGAATGGGAATGGGGGGATGGGGGGCGGATCTGTTTTTTTTTTTAAATTGAACCGCCAGTTCCGCATTGACCCCGCGTCGCAGGTCCAACACGGAACATTTATTTTTTTCAAAAATCTCAGAGTGAGCGTTAGCCCCGCGTCGCGGGTTAAATGCGAACAAATAAGTTGTGGAATATTTTCCTTCAGGCGTTGGCCCCGCGTCGAGGGTACAACGCGCGTAAAACAGCTGCAGAATATTTTTGTCCAGGCGTTAGCCCCGCATCACGGATACAGCTCATACATCAAACCTGGAACGAATTTCAACTCATACTTGCTTGTTTTGTGGTCCTCCTCCTTCCCTATTCCTGCAACATGATCAAACGTGACCTATATGCACAAAAACGTTGGGTTGCCTCCCAACCAGTGCCTTAGTTAAGGTCGTGGCACGACACCTTTTATATTTTTCTCATTTTTTCATTTTTTTTCTACTTTTACAAACACGAGTTGCCTCCCGAGAAGCGCTTGATTTAACGTCACAGCACGACGTAGGCTTTTCTCAAGCCTCTTCTAGATCGATGGAGGACCTCTCGCGGTCAGTGGCCTCCCCGTAATAATGCTTCACTCTCTGCCCGTTCACCAGGAATGTCTCATCCGAGTTGGGTTTCTTTAGCTCAACCGCTCTATGTGCGGTCACACGAACTACCTCGAATGGCCCAGACCACTTACTCTTCAACTTTCCACCAAAAATCATCAGCCAAGAGTTATACATCAAGACTAACTGCCTAGGCTCAAAGTCACGAGATTGGATGTGCTTGTCATGGATTCTCTTAGTCTGCTCCTTATACATTTTCGCATTTTCATAAGCATGATAGAGAAATTCCTCCAACTCGTGCAGCTGCAACAGTCTCTTTTCTCCAGCTTGAACCATGTCTAGATTCATCTTTTTGATCGCCCAATATGCTCTATGATCGAGCTCAACTGGTAGATGACATGCCTTACCAAAGACGAGCTTATAGGGAGATGTGCCAATCGGAGTTTTGTAAGATGTTCTGTATGCCCACAAAGCATCATCGAGCTTCAGTGACCAATCTTTCCTACTCACGCTCACAGTCTTTTCCAAGATATTTTTCTGTTCGATACCTCCACTTGACCATTTTTCTGAGGATGATAAGCAATCACTATCTTATGTTTCACCCCATACTTGAGCAATAATTTACCAAAGAGCCGATTGCAAAAGTGCGTACCTTAATCGCTGATGATAGCCCGAGGGGTCCCAAACCTTGTAAAAATGTTCTTTTTCATAAATCGTGCCACCACACTAGCATCATTGGTGGGAAGTGCAATGGCTTCCACCCTCTTCGAGACATAGTCTACAGCAACCAATATGTACTTATTCCCTTGGGACGGTATGAAGTGACCCATGATGTCGATACCCCACACATCAAATATCTCGATTTCTAAGATACCCTTCAAAGGAATTTCATGATGCTTGGAGATATTTTCGGTTCTCTGGCAGCTATCGCAGGCTCACACAAATTCACGAGCATCTTTGAACAAAATAGCCAATAGAACCCGGACTGAAGTATCTTCGCAGCTGTTCTGTCACCGGCATGGTGTCCCCCATAGGGTGATGAGTGACACTTCTCAAGAATCACGGGGACCTCTTCCTCTGGGATACACCTTCTGATCAGCTGATTTGTGTCAACCCTATAGAGATAGGGCTCAACCCATACATAGAAACGACTATCATGAAAAATCCGCTTCTTCTTCTCGTGATTAGCACCAGGGGGTAAATCTCACTTACTATAAAGTTCACCATGTCTGCATACCATGGCACCTCAGCTGATTGAAGAGCAAAGAGTTGTTCATCAGGAAAAGTCTCCTTAATCGCCACTGCTTCATCTACATGTTCCCTATCTTCCAATCTCGATAAATGATCTGCTACCTGATTTTCTGTGCCCTTTCGGTCAAGAATCTCGATGTCAAACTCTTGCAGCAGCAACACCCAGCGAATAAGCCTCGGCTTTGCATCCTTCTTCGCAAACAAATAACGAACTACAGTGTGATCAGTACAGACAATCACCTTCGTGCCCACAAGCTATGATCGGAATTTATCAAAGGCATAGACAACCACCAATAACTCCTTCTCTGTGACAGTATAGTTCATCTGGGATACATCAAGTGTCTTGCTGGCATAGCAAATAGGATGAAAACTCATGTCCCTTTTCTGACCTAGGACAGCTCCCACAGTAAAATCACTTGCATCGCACATCAAAATAAACGGTAGAGACCAATCAGGTGCGATGATAATAGGAGTAGATACTAACCTATGTTTCAACTCATCAAAAGCCATCAGACAGGCTTCATTAAACACGAACTTCACATCTTTCTCTAAAATCTTGCACATTGGATTAGCAACTTTAGAAAAGTATTTGATGAACCGTCGATAGAAGCCTGCATGCCCAAGAAAACTGTGCACTCCCCGAACTGAAATAGGTGGTGGAAATTTTTCAATTGCTTCAATCTTCGCCTTGTCAACCTCTATTCCCTTGCTCGATATCTTGTGCCCAAGAACGATGCCCTCTCGAACCATGAAATGGCATTTTTCCCAGTTAAGTACTAAGTTCGTTTCTTCACAACGAGCTAACACGGCATCAAGATGGTTCAAGCAGTCATCAAAAGAATCCCCAAAAATAGAGAAGTCATCCATAAATACCTCCACATAGTTTTTCACCATATCGGTGAAAATAGCCATCATACATCACTGGAAAGTACCTGGATCATTGCACAAACCAAAAGGCATCCTCCGGAATAAAACGTACCATATGGACACGTGAATGTGGTCTTCTCTTGATCCTCAGGTGCAATCATGATCTAGTTGTAGCCCGAATAGCCATCCAAGAAGCAATAATAATCATGCCCAGCCAATCTATCGAGCATCTGATCGATGAAGGGCAAAGGAAAGTGATTTTTTCTGGTGGCGTTGTTCAACTTGCGCTAGTCAATGCATATTCTCCAACCAGTAACAGTTCGTTGAGGCACCACTTCATTCTTCTCATTCTCGACTACAATCATGCCCCCTTTCTTCGGAACACATTATACAGGACTTACCCATTTGTTGTCAGAGATGGGATAAATAATGCAGTTGTCAAGCCACTTGATCACCTCTTTCTTCACTACATCCTTCGTGATCGGGTTCAGTCGTCTCTGGCACTCAATATTAGGCTAGCTGTCTTCCTCCAATAAGATTTTGTGCATGAAAAATGAACTACTAATACCTCGAGTATCAGTTATCGTCCACCCAAGGGCTCGGATTCGATCTCTTAGGCCCTCGTAACACACGTTCAACCTGCACATCAGTCAAATAAGCAGAGAGGATTACAGGCAATATGTCTCCACTGCCCAGGAATGAGTAGCGAAGATGAGGGGGTAGTGGCTTCAACTCAAGAACTGGAGCCTCTTCAATAGATGGTTTCGGCTTTTTCCATGACTCTGGTCTGTCTAGCTCATCAAACGGTGCACTTGCTCGTAGATAAGCACATGAAGTGTCAAGAATGCTAAGACACTCCTCGACTTCTGCATCAATCGTCAAATCCTCCCCATATACCAAAGCTGTCTCCAAAGGATCTCGCGAAGCTAGAAAATGATCTAACTCTGCATTAGTAAGCTCGGGCTCCACCATAGAAATCATCTTCAACTCTTCATAATGGGCTGGAAGCTTAGTAGTTTTAAACACATCAAAAGTCGCCTCTTGTCCATCAACTGTCATGGACATCTTCCCATCTTTCACTCGGATCACAGCATCAACAGTAGCCAAGAATCCTCTCCCCATGATGAGAGGAACACTCTTATCTGTCTCATAATCAAGTATCATAAAATTAACCGGCAGAATAAATGGGCCTACCTTCACAAGAACATCCTCAATAATACCATAAGGATAAGCAAGAGATCGATCAGCCAGCTGCACCGTAATAGTGGTTTGTCCTAGGTTCACCCAAGCCTAACGTTCGGAACACAGAGGTAGGCATCAAATTAATACTAGCACCCAGATCATACAATGCTAGCCCAACTTCAATGTTGCCAATAGTAATCGAAATCGTGAAGCTACCCGGATCTTTCAACTTTGGAGAAATTTTACTCCTCAATAAGTGCAACAGTCTCAAACTCTGTCCAACGCCATTTGTTCGCAACCACATCTTTGATATACTTAGCATATTTTGGAACTTCTTGCAAAAGCTCCACCAAAGGTATGTTGATGTGTACCTGTTTTAAGAGTTCAAGAAATTTCTTACAAGCCGAATCTGCTTTCTATTTCTGAAGTCACTGTGGAAAGGGAGGGGGTGGTCAAACCACTTCCTCTACATATTGCTCTGTGACTGTCTGCTTTGGTTCAACTCGCTTAGCAGGGATAAGTTCTGCTTCAGCTATGTTCTTCTTTTTTGGAGGCACTTCTTCAAGCTCTCTGTTATTCCTCAAGGTGACTGTCGTGTACTTTTTTGAATTCTTATCAGTATCACTAGGAAGAGCACCCGATGGTCTGACATTCTGCATAAGAGCCATCTGCCCCATCTGACGCTCAAGCTCGTGAATAGATTTCTGCATCTCACTCTGAATTTTCTGATTTTGCTGCTGCGTCACTTGATTTTGAGCTATGAGCTGCTTCATCATCTCTTCTAAATTGCTAGCTGGCTGAGCTTGAGGTTGCTGATAATTTTTCGGCTTATGGAAATCCTGCTTCCCAAATGGAGTGTTGTAATTATTTCCATAATAGTTTCCCCGATTTCCAATACCACGATTCTGCTGCCCCACAAAATAGACAGACTCTGGATTCAATGGGCAATTGCTATAATCATGAGGCTCACCACAACTTACATATGCTGCCTGCTGAATATGTTGGACTGGTTGAATCTGCTGAGCTTGAGAGAACGCCCTCATCATAACATTAGTAAGAGTACTTATATTAGCTCGAATAGCTGCAACATCATCAACTTGAAGAACCCCAGCAGCTTTCTGTGGTAAACCCCGGCTAGTCTCATGATACTCATGGTGACCCTCCAACATTATCTCTAGGAGAGTTTCCATCTCTTCATATGTCTTGTTTAAAATCTGCCCTTGAGCTGAAGCATTCAACAAGGCCCTTGATTCATGGTTAAGACCTTCTACAAAATAGTTTCCAATGATATCCTTTGGCTGCATGCGATGTGGGCAATCTCGCAAATAGCCCTTATACCTTTCCCAAGCGTGTGGTAAAGATTCAGAATCTCTCTGAATGAAGTTCGCAATTCTTCCTCGCAGCTCCTTTGTTTTCTTGGGTGAGAAAAACCTGTCGATAAACTTATTTGATAATATCTCCCAAGTAGTGATAGAACCTGTAGGTAGATTCGTCAACCACTCCCTTGCTTCGCCGATCAATGAGAACGAAAATAAAAACAGCTTCACATAATCATCGGGAACATCTCTATATTGGAAATTCTCGCTCAACTCCACGAACTGCATCCAGTGCTTATACAGGTCTTCACTAGACTTACCCATATACTGGCACGTATGTTGCACCAGCTGCACTGTTCCTTCTTTCAGCTCAAAATTTCCATTAATGTCAAGCCTAACAATAGCCTTAACAATAGTCGCTAGACTAGGCCTAGCATAACTGGACAAAAGAATATGTTGTTCTTGTGCCCTTGCAGCTGCTCTTGCACCCTGTTCATCCCCGTTTCTATTTCTGTCCCTTTCTGTCTGTTCAAGAGCAAGTCTCGCTGCTTCGTCAGCCATTTTTCTCTGTCTATGAAATGTTCTTTCGATTTCGGGATCAAGATCAACTAATGGTTTTCCTGAACTTCTAGTGCTTGACATAAACCAGATAAACCGGAAGTGACACAAGTAGAACAACGAAAAAGTAAAGACTTGAATAGAAAAACAAACTCAAATTAGAAAAACAGTAAATTTTTCTAAGTCCCCGGCAATGGCGCCAAAAACTTATTGCTCCCAAACGCACACGCAAGTATACGTCGTCGTACAAGTAACATAGACTGTTAAGTCCAGATATCGATCCCACAGAGACTTAGATTTGATTGTTAAACTAATTCAAATTCGAATGAAACTATTCAAGAAAGTGAAAATCAAGATGTTTGTTGTACTAAACTAAAACTGAAAAGTAAACAATTTGTGATTGGTGTTTTTGTGACTGAGAGTATTTTGACAAAGACTGTAAGATTTATCAGATGAGAGAAAGATTTAGGGTCATGGCTTTCGACAATCCAGTTGATCTTCGGACAATTCCACCTATTTTATTTCCTGGGTTACTAGTTGACGGGTTAATTATACTTTATGATATTCTCTCGAACTACTCACAAGCCTGTAGATGTTACTATAACGCCTATATCTCTATGGTCATCAGAGGTAACAAGAACGCATTTAATTCTTCGTATTCAACTAAGTAGGGCTAAAGGGTATATCTCTATCCTCAGTAGCGAAACGATTAAATCGAACAAGCTCTATTTATTCTTATTACGTACGTGAACTCCCTTTCTCAAGTCCAATTCACGCACCACAGATAGTGTCTAACTATTGGCCATATAATCAAACAATTAAGATCAAGAATAAATAAGCAACCCAAAAAAAAGGAAATTTAATTGATAGAAATAGTCACCAAACCAACTATCATGTCTTTCGCCACAACCCTAAAATTAAGAAGTTTAGCTACTCATGATTCTTAATGAACAAGAAGAATTCATGAATAATCTATGGTTGAAAAAGATGAAAAATAAAATAAACCTAGAGAGAAAGTAATATGACGGCTTACAAGTCTTGGAATAATCCCAGCACGTCATTAATAATGAACAAAATATCTATTTATAGTTTAGGGTTGTTAACCAAATAAAAGGGTCCTAATCCTAACTAAAATCGGACAAAATTGGGCATTCCCGCGTTGGCCACGCGTCACGGGTCCAACGCGCGGTCTTCAGTTAATTCAGCCCCTATTTGTGTTGAGTCCGCGGCGCGGGCTCAACGCCTGAATGAGAAAGTTCTGCAGCTGATTCTTCTGTTAAGGGCACGCGACGCGGGCTCAACGCCTGATTGCCATCTCGTGTTACATCCGCGACGTGGGTGTGGCACAATTGTTCCTGATTCTTCCAGAAATTCACCTAAGTATCCAAAGCTTCTCTCATTCACTCGTGTACACAAGGTCACCTCCAGAATCAACTAAAACTGCTCGGTTTCCCATCGTTTGTCTTCATCGTACCTAGATACATGAAATATAGCGACATAAGCTCAAATACGACGATTTCATCATATATTGGTCATTAAAAGTCTTAGGAATGTGATGTAAAATGACACGAAACATGATATTTGTGCCAAATATCATTTAGACCAGAAGAGCTTGTTAAATCCTGGGAGATACACCTACACCAGGTATGTCTTTGGACATGCCTCAAGCTTTCAAGAATTCCGTACAGTGTTCGTGGTCAAGTATTTTCCGTAAGATTTCCAACAATCTTTAAGGATATTTCCACTCTAATCTTATAGAGAATCAATTTGATGATGTTCAAGTCACTGTTCTAATTCCATCCAAAGGTATAGAGGGTTTTCACCAATTCTTTTCAAAGAAGGTAAAGGTATGTATAAATCGAAGCAAACTTCTTTATATACATCAGTCTACTCTCTAAAGGTTGTACAATAAATATGAGTTTTTAGAATTGCTAATTGTTGGCTTTCGGTGGGGAATAGAGGCAGAGACTCAAAATTTAATTTATGTGACTCTTGAAACTGAAAATTTGTTTTGGTTAAGAATTGCAACAGGCGCTTTTTTGATGGAGTATTTTATCAGTCTTCTTTTAGTCTTTTATTTAAAAAAGAAAAAGAAATTATTGACTGAATTATAGTGCTTTTCGCTGCTTGTCATAGCTTACCCATATCTTGAATCTTAAGTTGTGCTGGAATAGTAAAAAATTGTAAATGAGAAAATCGTTTATTAAAATAATGAGCCTTTACAAAATTGAGATTTTTGTGGCGAAAATTATATTGGAAGCTTGGTCGATATTCTCCAAATTTGCCAGTGTACATGCAACAACGCAGGTATATAGGCGTGCTAAAACTTATATTACTGTTACTGAAAATAATTACTTGTATTGTGTGTGACAAACTAACCAATCATACCCCTCAATGTGGAAGATTCGGAGAAATAATAATCCAGCTAAGAAAAATTTGGCTAAGCGGATGATAAATTATTGTGGTCATTTTTCAATTGAATCTTGTAGCTAATGTGAGATATTGGGTGTTAGATTGTGGTGATTCTAAGCATATGTGTGCTAGTAAAATTAGTCGTGTTCTACACCCAATTAAAGAAGAAGAATGATTTATTTATCTTGGTGATTCAAGAACTACTTATGTTCTTATAAGTGGAATATTCTCTTCTTGAACACATATTTGAAAAAACATTGGCATTAACTGAGGTGATACATGCATGTTCCTAAGATATTTTAACCAATTTATTTTCTATGAGATTATTAGGAAAAGTGGGGGTGAAAATTTTATTTTGAGTGTTATTTTGAGTCTGATAAGGTTGTGTTAACCAAAAACAATATTTTTATTGACAGAGGGTATTGTAATCATGATTTATTTGTACTCAATGTTTCTCAATTTATGAGTGAAAATGCTAGTACATGATTGATTTTTTAAGGCATGTTAGACTTATAAACATATGAGATAAATAAGGGAAACTTTCATCTCCTGTGTCTATTTATCTCTTAATATATGTTTTAACTTTTACAATGTTAACTTTTTTTGAAGTATATTCTTAGTATTTCTTTGATAATAGTTATAATAAATCTGGAGGTCTGATATCATATATTAATAAGATAATCTTTAACTTGAAGATTGATCCAATATCGTCGTGTTGTATATATCATGAAATTTAGAAGCAGAGTGAATATCTTGATTTAAATAAAGGATGATATGCATATGATGTTTCAATTGCACCTGATCGTGTTTAAAACTAAGAGACTCAAAAAATTAGAGAAGTTTGTTGGATGCTTTTTCTCTATACATTTTTTATATAATAAGAGATAGTATGATCAATTATATACTTTTACTTTGTCCATGAGTATATGTGGAGGAGCTGTTAAGTTGGAAAAGGAAATTTGCTTAGACTAAAATATTTGAAAGTGTGGGGTGTTTTATAATGTCATGCTACTCAATTTTAAAGAGAAAAAGAATATTTGAGAGGTACCACAATTATGGTACCAAATATAGTAAAGTTTTGGATTTAGTTGGTAATGAGGCTGAGTGCTTAAGAGACCTCTTAGTGAGTATTCCAATTGGAATAAAACCAATATCTTTTGTGCTTATACTTTGTGGTTACCAAGAAGCAATAGCTCTAGTGAAAATTAAATATTTCATTGGCAAAAATTAACACATTCTTTTGAGATATAATGTGGTAAAGCAGTTGTTGTGAGATGAAATTATTTACGTCAATTATATGAAGTCAGAGGTGAACTTGATAAATTCACGAACTATAAGAAACATCGAGGGAAATGGGATTTTTTAGTCAACTCGAGAAGATCAATAATGATGGTAACCCAATCTATGTGATTGGAGATCCCATGAATTAGGTTCATATGGGTTATAACAAGTCATTAGTTGATCAAGTATGCACTATTAAATTATGTTCCTCCTATGATGTGTGAATATAGTGCAGATCTGCAAGGCAAAGTGAGGCTAACTTATAAACTCTTAATCGATTACCATGTCCTTTATAGGCGGTGTATTGCGCTGCAGAGTACACTTGATGGGTGGACCTATATGAGTGTGGAGTGGTGCCGCTCCTATGAAATTGTGATAGATTTCTAGACCACTCATGAATACCAGGACACACACATAGCCTCTTAGCGCAAAACTGCGATAACGACAAAGATTGTGCAAGTATAACAAGATTGTGCGAGTATAATGTGATAGAATAAGACCATAGGCTTAAAAAGGAATTATTGGTTCATAAAAGTTCTAAACTTCACCAATTATTTTGTAAGTATAATCTTATTTTATCAGGTCTGGTGCATAGTCTACGCGACATCATATTCGATGCATTATACTCATATGTGCAAACCCAGCAAAACTTCTTATATCATTCTATTTCTTTATTCTTTTTGAAATAGTGGTGATTGCTGAAAAAATGTTATAATACCTCAAAAAATAAAATTATCAAGGTTCATTCTTCAAAAGGCATGTTAATGGACCGTTCATGCGCCAATTAAAATTATTCGTTCCTAATGTTAGTGAGCTTATTGTCATATTGAATTTGACCATTAAAGACCTTAATTAGCCTTAACTTGCCATCACTTCTGATATATATTATGGTCTCCTTTTCATTTGTAACAGACCATTGATAGGTCATTAATCACCTTAATAGTCGTTTGACTATGATACTCTTTCTTGATTATTTGAGCTTTCATTCACCTATATATATCCTAGTCCCTTTTCTTTGGAGGTGATATCTTAAGACAAAATATTCCTACCATATTTTAGTGTGCTGAGTTTTCTTCTTGAATCTTTGTTAGATTCTGGCTCTTAGTTTATACTAGAAGAGTTTGTTGAATTCTGGCGGATACACCTACACCGGGTGAAATATTTTTAAGGACAATGTCTTTGGACATGCCTCAAGCTTTCAAGAATTCCTTACAGTGTTCGTGATCAAGTAGTTTCCGTAAGATTTCCAACAATATACTCAAGCTGCTAGAAGATGTCACACCAACTCTCAAGTATACAAAGGTCCTGTGGAAGTTGTCACCTGAAGGTTGGATAAAGTGTAACACAGATTCAAAGGAAATCCTGAAATGAGTTCATTTGGCTTCTGTGTTAGGGATGTTGGAGGTGATTTGATGTTTGCAAATGCTAAGGTAATTCAAGATGGAACCAATATTAAGGCTGAAGCTATAGCTCTACTAGAAGTTGCCAGATATTGGCTAAGTCATCAGGTGTACCATTCATCCTGGAAACTAACTCAATGTTGCTGAAAAATATCATAAACAGGCTGTGGAAACCACCATAGAAGATTATTGTTCTAGTTGAAGACTTATGGGAACTACTAGAAAGTGTGAACTACCAGATTCTGCACATAATGAGAGAGTGAAATTAGTTAGCTGATTACCTGGCTAATTATACCCTTGATCATGGTACTGTTACTTAACATTGTTTTGCAGATTTGGATACCCAGGGAAGGAAGATGTTAAACAATGACAAGTTACATCGTCCTTATTTGAGAGTTAGGACTACTAGAAGATGAATACAAAGCTCATGAAGATATCAAAGGTTCAGTTACAGTCTTATTACACTATGAGGGTCAAGAGAAGGTTCATGGATATGACATGGTAAAAATTTGGTATTGATCCTAAACTTATAGGATATGACATGGTAAAAATTTGGTTTGAGACGGACGTTGCTCCAGTTGGTGTTTGAAGAGACTAGAGTATTTCCCATCTTTGATTCCACTCCTTGCCATTGTTTACCCCAGATTTGGATAATCAATTAAAATTGTAGGTGAGGTATAGGATATGTGGTTATATTTTGAACTTATTTGATAGAGAGAAAACATATATGAATATGCTATAAAGGAGCAACTGATGATCAATGGTTTGCTATAAACTCGTGTATCTACTAACACATAAGCGTTATTTGATTTAAGAAACGTAAGAAATAAGCACAACAAATATGGATTGAATCTGATGTTTGAGAGGGAGATTTATATATATATTTTGCTATTACAAGAGTTCTTGATATCAAGGAGCCAACCCTTTAAGAGAAGGACAATGCCCCTTATTTATAGTAGTGCCCCATGGGCTTCATACAACATGAACAATAAAATAATAATGAAAAAGCTCTGAGTTGGGTTAGGTTGGATTAGGTTGACCGTACGATCTGACACCCATACGATTGATAGTTGAACATGGCAGGATGCTATCGACGCGTGGCAACCGCGCAACGGATCTCCCGGACCACCGGCCACGATCAAACGGGCTACGGCCTCGACCAAACGGACCAATGGCAACGATCAACCCGGTCATGGGGGAACCGGACCAAATGACGCCCTTCTTTTGCTTCGGTCCAAACATTCTTCTAGTTCAGAACGGGAGCCTTCATGCATGTTCTTGTTCCTTTCTTCCTTCGGTCTTTGATCTCACCGGTTTAACATATATCCGGTTTTTACCGTATACAGATAGTCCCCACACTTCCCGGATCGTAGATTTGTCGGAGTGACGGGGAGTGGATGAATCACGAAACCGGTGACTCCATTCACCCGTTGTTATCTTTTCATTTTTGGCGAGAACAGTTGCGCCACGTTCTTCTGCCGTCGGCCACGTGTCTCATCCCGGATGGTCCGCTCTGACAACCGCCTCACGCACGTCGTTTCAAGTCATTCCTCATTAATTATGGGGACACATGGCGCTCCCCGGTTGGCTGGGGAATTGTAACCGTCACAGCCCCATGCCTATATAAGGTCTTTTACCCCTCATTTGAACGTTTTACCTCTTCAACTAAACTCTCTGCCTCTAGTCTTTGGCCTCTTTACACATTCCATAAACTTCACTCATAATCATCTGAAAAACTCACATTTCTTGTTGATCTGCTGCTTGCACTGCGCGAAAGGAAACGACACTGCCAATTTCCCCACTCGTCGTTCTTGTTTGAGTGTTGCTGCTTCTTATTCTGCCATTTCTTGAACCGTCTGTTTCCTTACTCTTTTTTTACTTCCTTTCTGAGTCCACTCAACTTCTTCCCTTCATACTTCCAAATGTCTGAAACCACTTCCCACGATATTCCCTCGGTTTCATCTCAAGGAACCGAGCCTGCATCTCCAGCTAAAGCAAAGAGCACCTTCGAGCCCACTGCCTCGGACATTATACCGGCCAAACCTAACTTCAACAAAGATCTTGAGGTCGAAAAACCTTCTTCGGTATCCGATAGGGGGTACGACGTGAGGCGATATCCCTCATCCATTACTGAGGAGAAACTCGACATAGTCCGGGCTGATTGTGGGTGGGACACCCGTCCGGTTCGGGTTTTTTCCCCCGGACCCTCCGGTCGATCCGGTCATCCTGGACATGTGCCGGACCTATGTCGTGACCTTGGCATAGATTGGTCCGATCGTCTAGAGGGTCGTAGCATACCTCCGGTTGTTGGCCAACAATGCCGGGAAGGAGCTCATGCTGGCCCACCTGATACGTTTATACTCCCCGAGGTTGTTCCGGGGTGGCGTAATAAAACTCGCCAAGCATAGCCGGAATCCATTTTTCTCGAAAATGGACGAAGACAGAGACAGGGGCTAGTTGGAGTGATATGTCCGAGTGAGGACCGTGGACATCATTCCGGACAATTACATGCCCTTTCCGGAAAAGTGGAACAACAAGCGTAAGCCTGAACTATTTAGTAATTGCTTTCGTATGTTTTGTCGAACTTCGGTCCCACTTTCTCACCCCTTTTCTTATTTATATCAGCCAATGGATTTATTCCTCCGGTCGTCCAGAACCTGAACGAATGGGTCACCGCACTCCTTAGCCAGTATGTCCACGACGACCGGACGCGGGGCCACCTGTCACGTAGCCGATGGGTCGCCCAGAACCACGGTAAAACTTTGCTTTTACCCGTGTTCACTGCATCTTCTATTACCCGTATTCATTGTGTCTTTGATTTTCAGGTTTGCCCAAGGGCTCGGTGGATCCCAGATCGGAGACGGCAGCCGAACCCACAACTTCGGCACCCGAGTTTGATTCAGCAGGTGCTTCTCGCATCCTTGCTGCTGCTGCTGCCAAAAGAAAAAGGCCCTCAGACAAAGGGCAGAAGGCGAAGAAAAGGGCGAGGAGCATCGTTAGGACTCTTCGGGACGAAGCAGAGCCCGAGCCTCTCGTCCGGAGTATCGGTGCGGCCCCTGCCGTGGCTCCTGTTCCGGAGGAGGATATCATCGCTTCACCGCTTCCATCAGCCGGTGAAGGACCTTTGGTCCTGGCGCTACCCACAGGTGCGGAAGAAGTTCTTCACCCAGCTCCTCTAAGGTTGATTGATTTCGTCGACATTTCAGGTGAGGCTTCCTCCGAAGAGACCTCCCTGCAAAGGGCAAGTAGATCTGGGGGGACGGCTGCTGCCGAATCTGATCAAAGAACAGAGCCGGCCCCCGAGAGTGAAGCTCCACCGGTCACCGGCCCTTTGCCCGATTATGAGACTGCTGCGACTACGGAGTCCCCTGTCTTTGCTGAAGCAGCTGAGGTCGCTCCAAGTTTTCCAACTCCGGCTCTGAGGCCTGACGAATTTGAGGATATGTTCTCGGGAACTCCTCCCGCTACCGGCGCAGCTGTAGGATTCGGGCATCTCCCGATCCCTCGGGCCACGAGGACGGCAAGCCGGTCCTCCGAATCGGGGGCCAGGGACAGCTTGGTGCGTATCTTTCCTGCCCCAAGTGTGGAGCCGAGAAGGACAAGATCGGTTACGGTCACCGTCCCCGAGGACTGCAGCTTTCTTTCTCGCCCGGTGGCCGTGGCGAGCTATCTGAGGCCTCTCGTCTCGGATTCGGATAAGCGAAAGATGACTGGGGTCTCTTGGCAGTGCCTCATTAACGAGGGCATGCACGTAGGCAACCGGGTAAGTTTATTAGCCATCTTCCCATAATTTCACTGAGAATCGTAACCTTGTTTTGTTCAAGTTTTTGACTCGCTCCATTTGCAGAGTGTGGTGCTCGTGAATGAGGCCTTCGTCCGTGTCCAGCAAGAGGTAGACGATCTTAAGGGCCAACTGGATGCCCAGGGTCGAGAAACGGAGAAATATCTGCACCTTCTTCAGGAGAAGGAGGAGGAGTTGAACCGAGCGGTCGCTCTTTCCAACCTCCGACCCGAGCTTGACGCAGCAAAGGCTGAAAACCTTCAGTTAAAGAGTGAGCTAGCCGCGATGGCCGAATACAATCGAAGTCTCGAAGCTGACAAAATCGGCCTTAGCCGGGACAACGCTCAAATTTCGTCGAGGCTTGGTGAGCTCGAAACCACCTTTTCCCAACTTCGGGGGGAGCTGGATCTAGTGAAGTCTGATGCTGCGGGCTTGGCCGAGGGGAATCGACTGCTCGAATCTGAAAGTGCCCGATACAAAGAGTGTGCGAGGGTGTTCGAGGAGAAGGCAGAGAAGAGGGCCCAGATATGTGACGATCTGAAAACTGAGCTTAAGGAGACGGTCGGTGCTAATGATGCCCTCAAGGCCGAACTCAAGTCAGCCATCCACATGAAAGATGTCCTCGGAGAGGCTCGGGATGTTCTGGCGGAAAAGCTAGCTCAGGCCGAAGCCGATTTGGAGGAAGCTTTGAAGAGCGTGGAGGCCGCCGAGGCTCATGCTGCCATTGCCGCTGAATACGAAAAATGGAAGTCTCGGAGGATCATCCTTAAGCAAGCCGAGCACGGTTTTGCGGATCTTCCAGCCCTTATTCTCGAGGCTAGAAGAATGAGGAAGAGGCAAAGGGTGCCCTTGGGACCGACTCTGATGACTCCGAGCGGACAGTGTCCGAGCACTCCGGCTCCAGCCATTCCGGATAGATTAGGGCCTGTACTTAGCCTTTTGTTATTTTTTGCCTTTGTAGGAGTTTTCAAAGTAAAAATCCTTCGTATAAATGGAACATGTATTTTCCTTGACTCTTCACTTCGCTTGAATGTTTGTTATGGTTTCCGCCCGAATTGTCGGTTTCGTTTTTAAGGAGTCATTATTTCTGACTGTGCCTATATATCGGCATTTTACCTCATCCAGTACATTTTGTCCGAGAATTTTATTGAGTTTTTGCCCGTGGGACTTATCTTATGCTTTGTGAATTCGGACGTCTCCGAATCACAACGGGCATTTTTAGGGCCGGAATGTTTCGGCTATTTTTACCTTTTAGGGCCGGTATTTTTCGGACACCTGAATCTCAGCCTTAACTGGATTTTGATGTAGAAATCCCCGTTTGTGGGGTTAAAAATTTTGGCTCGGTTCATTATGACCTTGCCGCCTTTGTCGAATTTCGACCGTAGCGCCCGGTATCGGGTATATGAATGAAGTAGTGCCGGAATACGGCAGTAATCATCGAGGTAGAGCGCTTTACTATCATCGGGGTAAAGTGCTTTACCAGTAAGACATCTCGGGATAATGTTATCCAAACTTTCGATAACTTTTGTATTGCAGGTATTTATATACATGAGAACGAACTTGAACCTTTTCCTCCTGCCTTTGCCTTAGCAAATACTAAATGGACACAATTAATTTTGATCGTTTGGCCCTTACATCGGAACCTAGTGCAGAAGGTCCAGATCTTTGTTTTGTCGTAGAAAATATTGCGTGGACACGATTCATTTTGATCGTTTGGTCCTTACATCGGAACCTAATATTTTAGATCCGGTTTTGTTTGTTGAGGGCGGCCTCCGGTTTCGACTAACCGGGGAAAACTCTGGAGTGGGTGTGATAGTCCCCTAGCTCTCATCCGAGCTGCAAGATCGGGTGAGTCCTATTAAGTCCCCATTCGTTAGGTGTGACCCCGAGAATCCGGACGTTTGTCCTTTATCTTCATCAAGTAACACGTTGTGCTTGTTGCCTCATTAAAAACCTTGTCGGAAAACCCATTTTGGGACAAAACCGCACTAAGGAAAAGAGTGCAACACGTGTTTTCAGATTTAGATTCTTTTCTTTGCCCAGTACTCGGCTTCCTGCAAAAATAAGGGTCAAAATAGAAAAACATGGGGAGTTCATACCTTAGCAGTAGTATCTTTTCAGATGAGCCACATTCCAATTATTGCGCAACCGTTGCCCGTCCATGGACTCCAGTTGGTATGATCCTTTACCCGTTACCTCGGTTATCTTGTACGGTCCTTCCCAGTTTGGACCCAGTTTTTCTTCGTTGGGATTCTTGGTGTTCAAGGTAACTTTTCGAAGCACCAAGTCCCCAACTTGGAAATGATGAAAATTGGCTCTCCTATTGTAGTACCTTTCCACCCTCTGTTTCTGGGCTGCAATACGGACCAGCGCGTTTTCGCGAAGTTCATCCGTGAGGTCGAGTCTTACGGCCATGGCCTCCTTGTTTGACTCCTCGGTCGTATATCGAAATCGGAGGGTCGGTTCACCAATCTCTACGGGAATAATGGCTTCAGCCCCGTAGACTAACGAGAAAGGAGTTTACCCCGTGCTCGATTTCGATGTGGTTCTGTAAGCCCATAACACCTCCGGTAATATTTCTCTCCAATGATGCTTCGATGTTTTAAGTCTTTTCCTCAGATTTTGGATTATTGTCTTGTTCGTGGATTCCACCTGTTCGTACGCACACGGGTGATACGGAGTTGACACAATTCTCTTGATCTTCAACCCTTCGAGGAAATTGTTGACTTTGCCACCCACGAACTGGGGCCCGTTATCGCAAGTTATCTCAGCAGGGATGCCGAAGCGACAGATAATGTGGTCCCATATGAAGTCAATGACTTCCTTCTCTCTGATTTTTTTTCGAAGGCCTGCGCTTCAAAGCACTTAGAGAAATAATCAGTCATAAATAGAATAAAACGGGCTTTACCTGGTGCCCATGGTAACAGACCAACAATGTCCATTCCCCACTTCATGAAAGGCCAAGGTGAAACCACCGAATGCAGCTGTTACACCTCGGAAAATCTTCCGTTGGTACGCAAGTGAATGATCTAGTGAGGAGTACGAGTATAAGATATTTCCATAGGTAAGAAACAACGTTTGACGACCCTAAGTAAGATGCCGAAGGCAATTGCAATAAGAGATAGGTTACGCTCCACAAAGACAAATTATAGGTTTTGGAAATGTGAAAAGTTGCAGGTTTGCATTCTGGCCAGTTGCACGTAAAATGAAATACGGATCGTAAAGTGGTATACGGACCGTAAACTACCAGGTCGTATTTTGGCTTCCAAAACTTCAACTTTCTGCCAAATGAGCAAATGGTTAAATACGACCCAAAATACGGACAGTAAAGTGGTTTATGGCCCGTAAACTGTGTCCGTAAATCACCACGACTCAGCCTGAGTTTCTGGTTCTGATATGATTAAACACGACCATGAAGGACGGTCTGTAAACTGGAATACGGACCGTAAACCAAGTTTACGACCACTGTGTTGTTCATTTAAGGTCAGATTTTGGGTTATTAAATAAGGGACCAAGTTTATTATTTCATTTCCACATTTCATCCCTTCTCTCTAAAACATATCTCTACATTTATTCCACAAGATTTCAAGGATTATTAGTCATCAACAACACAGATCAAGTGAATCAAATGTAAGGAAACCCATTAAGATCATTCAAGTCAAGAAAATCTTATTGAAGGAAAACTAGGGTTTTTGCTCAAGTAGAGTATTTCGACCAAGGCTCGTTCCTACAACATCTAAGGTAATATTTATGGTATATATATGTTGTTTAAGGTATTTGAGAGTTACAATGCTTGGACATTAGATGAGTATAGAAAAATGGGTCATGAATGATGAATAGTGACATTTTGAGAGATAGTTTGAATTGAACCATGATTCTTGTTGTGTTGTGATATGAATGTGTTATAAATGATGTTAAGATCATGAAAATGGGCATTTTATATGAATGGGCGAAGTCGGGTGATATGACCATGAATATGGGTGAATTGGGAGCGAATTGAGAAATCTAGACAATGTGGTTAACGTAAATGATTAATGGCCATTGTTATGGTATTGTGAATATATTGTTGACGTTTGGGAGTTGAATTACGATATGGAGGGATGTTGTATAAATAAAGGAGATGCTGTCTGATTTTCTCTAGCTTTAGCCATGTGTGCTAGTTGTCGATTCTAACGATAGTATGACATTAATGAAGATATAAACGCAACCGTTGAAAGAGAACGTGCAAGTGGTAAATAGTCGAACGGAAAAAGTATGTAAGGCTAACCCTTCTTTCATAAGGTATGGTTCTTTGGCCAAACATCTAAATCTTCCATAATTCTGTGATGTCTCATAAATGATTCGATCTTCCGAGCTATTAAGCTCACGATTCTTGATATGCTACGATTGTACTAAGTTCCGTGTATGACGAGTAAGCCTATAAAGATAAGTGTGATGAATGATGATAATAGTGATAATGATATTGATGACGACTATAATGCTAATAGCGATGATGATAACGATGACGATGATGATAGTAATGATAATAGTAAAGATGCTTATGAGCTATATGTATGTATGCCCTTGTATGGCCACTATGAAACACCGAGCTTATATGGACGGGTAGTATATGTATAGATGTATATGTATGTATGTTTACGTAACGCGCGCACACCACTGCAGTTGGGTACGGATAACACTGAGCCTTGGTAGGGCCAGGTATGTGTAACACTCAGCCTTGGTTGACCAGGTATGTATGACCACCGAGCCTAGCTATGGCCGGGTACGTGAAACACCGAACCTTCGGGGTCGGGTATGTTATGTATATGATATGATTATGTATAGGATATGAATACGAATATGATATGACTATGTATATGAATGTGAATAAGGGCATGTATATGAATGCGAGTACAAATATGGTATGGGTACTATTATGAATACGGAGAATGATGTATGTACACAAACACGTATTAGACCTGGAAAGTTCCTAAGAAAGGCAAGCAAGTGCATATGACGATGATATTGTCATCTCCCATTCGATGCTATTTCTTATGTTGCTATCTATGCTTCTATATTGATATTGATCATGATTTACATACTCAGTACATTCTTCGTACTGACGTCCTTTTGTTTGTGGACACTGCGTCATGCCCGCAGGTGCACAGGGAGACAGGCTCGACCCATAGCTGCTTACTCAGAGAATACATAGCAGAGCTCTATTTCATTCAGAGCCATAGCTTTTGGGTACTTATTCTTTTGTGTATATAATTATGGGCATAGCGGGGTCCTGTCCCGCTCATGTGATATGTTATACTCTTCTTAGAGGCTCGTAGTCACTTGTATATGGTTAGATATGTCTGGCCTTGTCGGCCCATATTTTGTGTATCATTTTGATAGCCTTGTCGGCTCATGTATGTTGGTGTGGCATAGATGCCAATCATTATATAAAGGCATTGTCGTCCAATAGGACTAGTATGATGAATGAATAGATTCATATGTTTAATTGTATGGCTCACCTAGATACAAGCATAAGTGTAAGCCAAGGGGCGCCAGGGTGGTCTAGCACCGGGCGTTCGTTGCGGCCCTCTAGACGGGTCGTGACAGCAGCAACTCCCCGGGCTGGTGAATCATCAGAGCATTTCTCTGACACCCGTCACATTTACGGACAAAATTCTTTGAGTCTTCCTCCATCCGGTTCCAATAATAACCGGCCCTGATAATCTTTCGGACCAGAGCATCGGCACCGGAGTGATTGCCGCAGGTTCCTTCGTGCACCTCTCTCATCACATACTCCGTCTCTCCGGGGCCCAAACATTTGGCCAGGGGTCCGAAGAAAGATCGTCGATACAATTGGCCGTCTACCAAGCAAAAACGCGCAGCTTTGGTTCTTAATGACCGTGATTCTTTTGGGTCATTCGGGAGCTTCCCATCACGCAAGTAGTCGATGTAATTATTGCGCCAATCCCAATTTAAACCCATTGTGTTTATTTCAGCATGTCTGTTTTCTATCGCCATGTTCAACAAGTGCACCGTAGTCCCGGGGTTGATTTCCTCCCCTTCGACCAAGGATCCCAAATTCGCTAATGCGTCGGCTTCACTGTTCTGCTCCCTCGGTATGTGCTGCATGGTCCATTCTTTAAATCGATGTAATATCACTTGGATTTTTTCAAGATACCTCTGCATCCGTTCGTCCTTGACCTCGAAGACGTCATTCACCTGGCTTACGACCAAAAGCGAATCGCACTTTGCCTCGATTATTTCAGCCCCCATACTTCGAGCCAATTCCAAACCTGCAATCATAGCCTCATACTCAGCTTCATTGTTAGTCAATTTAACAGTTCTAATAGACTGTCGAACGGCATCCCCGGCCAGGGTTCTAAGGATGATTCCTCGCCCGGAACCTCTGAGGTTCGAGGCCCCGTCCGTATGTAGCGACCAAATACCCGAGGCTTTCCCCGAGGTCAGCAGAAGTTCTTTCTCGGCCTCGGGGACCATAGCCGGGGTGAAATCTGCCATGAAGTCGGCCAAAATCTGGGACTTGATGGTCGTTCGAGGTTTGTACTCGATATCATATCCGCTAATTTCAACGGCCCATTTAGTTAGTCTACCCGATAATTCTGATTTATGCATGATGTTTTTCAGGGGGTAAGTAGTTACTACACATATTGGGTGGCATTGAAAGTAGGGCTTGAGCTTTCTAGAAGCACTTACCAGTGCCAATGCTAATTTTTCTAAGTGGGGATAATGGGTCTCCGCATCCCCCAAAGTTCTACTTACATAATAGATAGGGAATTGCATCCTGATTCTTCTCGGACCAAAACGCCACTTACCGCTACCTCGGAGACAGCAAGGTAGAGAAAAAGCGGCCCGTCCGCCTTTGGTGTATGCAACAGCGGTGGGCTAGACAGGTATCTCTTCAATTCTTGTAAAGCTCTTTGGCACTCCGGTGTCCAAACGAAGCCGCTCTTCTTCCTTAGTAAGGAGAAAAAACGATGACTCTTGTCCGAGGACCTCGATATGAAACGACTCAACGCTGCTATCCTTCCGGTGAGCCTCTGTACTCCTTTGACATTATTCACCACCTCGATATCCTCGATGGCCTTGATCTTGTTCGGGTTGATTTTAATCCCCCGGTTTGACACCATGAAACCTAGAAATTTGCCGAACCTTACCCCGAAGGCACATTTTTCTGGGTTGAGCTTCATGTTATACTTGCGGAGTACGTCGAAAGTTTCCTGCAAATGTTTTAAATGGTCCTCTGTTTCCAGGGACTTGACCACCATGTCGTCAATATAAACTTCTATTATTTTCCCTATTTGTTCTTCGAATATCTCATTAACTAGGCGTTGGTAAGTTGCACCAGCATTTTTTAGTCCAAAAGGCATGACATTATAACAGTAAGTCCCGTACCGGGTGATGAAGGATGTTTTCTCTTGATCCTCCGGGTGCATCCGAATCTGGTTATACCCGGAGTAGGCATCGATAAAACTTAACATTTCATGCCCGGCCGTCGCATCGATCATTCTATCGATGTGAGGCAACGAGAATGAATCCTTCGGGCATGCTTTATTTAAATCCTTGTAATCAACACACATTCGAAATTTGTTACCTTTCTTGGGCACCACTACCACGTTAGCTAGCCAGTCCGGGTACTTTACCTCCCGGATAGAACCTATTTTTAAAAGCTTTATTACCTCGTCTTTTACGAAGGCGTGTTTTGCTTCCACCATGGGCCTTCTCTTCTGCTTCACCGGGGAAAACTTCCCGTCTAAGCTGAGCTTGTGAGTTGCTACCTCCGGTGATATACCTGTCATATCTATATGGGACCATGTGAAGCAATCTGTCATATCTATATGGGACCATGCGAAGCAATCTGCGTTAGCTCGAAGAAATTCAATTAACTTGTTCCTGAGCTCCGGGGTTAACCCCGTGCCCAGGTATACCTTTCTGTCTGACAGATACTCGAACAAAATGACCTGCTCCAGCTCCTCTACTGTTGACTTGGTTGTGTCCGAGTCATCCGGCATGACGAATGATCTGGGCACACCGAAGTCATCATCTTCGCACCCCGGATCCAACCCTGTATGCTGTGATTGCTATTTGGTGTCTGTTTTCCCAGTTGAGTCCCTCTCCTTTTGATCCGATTTTTCGGGCTGAGGTGTCGTTTCCTCGACCGCGAACATCTCCCTTGCAGCGGGCTATTCGCCTCGGATGGTTATTATCCCCTCCGGTGTCGGGAACTTCAGCAACTAATGCAATGTCGATGGAACGGCCCTCATGTTATGTATCCAGGGTTTGCCCAGTAATGCGTTATACTTCATGTCACATTCGATCACATAGAACACTGTTTTGCTAGATAGTGCCATTGATGTTGACCGGCAGCGATATCTCCCCCTTTGTGGTTTCGCTCACCATGTTGAACCCGCTGAGTACCCGGGCTACCGGTACGATCTGATCGAGCAGCCCTAGCTGTTCGACTACTCTCCACCGGATGATGTTGGGAGAGCTACCTGGGTCAATCAAAATACGTTTAATCTGAGTTTTAAAGATAAGAATAGAAATTACCAATGCATCATTGTGCGGTTGAATGATGCCTTCTGCATCCTCGTTGCTGAAAGAGATGGAACCCTCAGGTAAGTAATCCCGACTGCGCTTTTCGCGAACAACAGAAACCTTGGCCCGTTTCATCACCGGCCCTCGAGGGGCATCGGTGCCCCCAAATATCATGTTGATTACATGCTGGGGTTCTATTGGCTCGGCCCTTCGATGAGCCTCCCTTTCCTTGTAGTGACTTTGGCTCGTTCACTCAGCAATTCTCGGAGATGACCATTCTTCAGCAACCGGGCTACCTCCTCTCTTAGCTGGCGACAATCCTCGGTTCTGTGACCATGGGTTCCATGGTATTCACACACCATGCTTGGGTCCCGTTGGCCCGGATCCGACCTTAGAGGTCTCGACCATCTTACATCCGGGACACGGCCAATGGGCGAGACGAGGCCCGAGGTACTGACGTTGAAGTTGTACTCCGATATCTTCGGCAAATCCTTGTTACCGGCATAGCTTCTGGCATCGCTCCTGAATGAGAGACCCCGACTGTTCGACGGGCGCTCGACCCGTTTACTACCCCGACCGGAGAAACGGCTTGGGCTAACCCTTGATTTCTCCGACCTAAAGCTTGGCTTCTCCGAATGGGAGTATGGCCGATGCCTTTCCCTCGACGATTCGGCCTTCGTTTCGTAACCTTTCCTTAGTTTCTCAAAACTTTTGTTCACACTTATCAGCCCCGGGGGAAGTTCGAATTGATCATCCTCCACCCGAATCTTCGACTCGTATCGGTTATGGACATCAGACCACGTCACAGCCTCATATTCGAGCAAGCTTTCCTTTAATTTGAACGAAGCCGTTGAGCTCTGAACATTGAGCCCCTTTGTGAAAGCTTGTGCAGCCCATTCTTCTGGAACCAGGGGGAGCTCCATTCGTTCCCTTTGGAATCGGTTGACAAATTCACGCAGCAATTCATCGTCTCTCTGAGTTATATGGAAAATATCTACCTTACGGGCCTGCACCTTCTTGGCACCGGCGTGAGCTTTTATAAAGGCATCGGCGAGCATTTCGAATGAAGTGATCGAATGCTCGGGCAGATGGTCATACTATGTCAAAGCCCCTTTTGACAAAGTTTCCCCGAACTTTTTCAGCAATACCGATTCAATTTCGTCTTCGTCCATATCATTGCCTTTTATGGCGCGGGTGTATGAGGTCATGTGCTCATGCGGGTCTGTTGTGCCGTCATATTTCTGGATATCCGGCATTTTGAACCTCTTCGGGATTAGTTTCGGAGATGCACTCAGAGGAAAAGGCCTTTGATTGTATCTCTTCGAATCCGGCCCTTTCAGCAAAGGCGGAGCCCCCGGGATTTGGTCTACCCGAGAGTTGTATGTTTCCACCCTTTTCTCGGTTGAGTCTACCCATTTTTCCAAAGTTTCGAGCATTCTCAGAACCTCGGTGGATGACCCAGCTCCGGACCCATCGCTCTCGACCATCCGTGCCTCATCTCTTCTGGGTTCAGCAACACCCTTTGCCTCCTCTGAGGTCGTTTTATCCCCCCCGTTTTGCAACCGGGCTATTGCGATTCCTTGTTCGGAAATCGCCGCTCTCTGTTCTTGCAACATTTCAAAGATTAAACGTAAGTCAACATTGTCCTTCGGGGTACCCGGTTCTTTCCGGCCCTGAGTCTGGGACAAAGTAATCGAATTGCGTGTATTTAAAGGGTCGGTAGCCAGTTGGGCTGCATTCTCCTGATCCACGGTGTTTTGATGGTTGAGGCCCTCCCTCGAGTTAACGGGGTTAGGATCAGTGGGGTTTGGTAGTCCCCGTGGACCGCTTCCTTCGTTTTCGGCCACGATATCATTGTTGTTGACGTGACCGGATATCCCACTGTTAGCCATTTAGTCCATTCTTTCAGTGACGAACAGAAGATGTTTTCAATTTTGACGGGTAAGGTAGAGATCAAGATAAAAGACCACTATTATCCTAGCCCCACGGTGGGCGCCAAACTGTTTACCCTGGATTTGGATAATCAATTAAAATTGTAGGTGAGGTATAGGATATGTGGTTATATCTTGAACTTATTTGATAGAGAGAAGAAATATATGAATATGCTATAAAGGAGCAATTGATGATCAATGGTTTGCTATAGACTCGTGTATCTACTAATACATAAGCGTTATTTGATTTAAGAAATGTAAGAAATAAGCACAACAAATATGGATCGAATCTGATGTTTGAGAGGGAGATTATATATATTTTGCTATTACAAGAGTTCTTGATATCAAAGAGCTTTAAGAGGAGGACAATGCCCCTTATTTATAGTAGTGCCCCATGGGCTTCATACAACATAAACAATAAAATAATAATGAAAAAGCTCTAAGTTGGGTTAGGTTGGATTAGGTTGACCGTACGATCTGACACCCGTACGATTGGCAGTTGAACATGGCAGGACGCTATCGACACGTGGCAACTGCGCAACGGATCTCCCGGACCACCGGCCACGATCAAACGGGCTAACGGCCTCAACCAAATGGACCAATGGCAACAATCAACCCGTTCATGGGGGAACCGGACCAAATGACGCCCTTCCTTTGCTTCGGTACAAACATTCCTCCGGTTCAGAACGGGAGCCTTCATGCACGTTCTTGTTCCTTTCTTCCTTCGGTCTTTGATCTCACCGGTTTAACATATATCCGATATTTACCGTATACAGCCATAGCGCAGGCCTTGGTTCCACTGCCTTACTATTCGCGCAGGCCTTGGTGCCAATGCCTTGCCATGCCACGCAGGCCCTCTTTCTCACACTTGAGGCTAATTATTGGCTGTGCTCATGCACTGAGCACTTAGCATCTTTTAGTCTTTCACATTGTAATATCAATTTAGGACAAACTGTGAGTCCTAAATTGGTCCGTAGTTTAATTCTTTTGCATTGCCTTATTTATTTCTCCATGTAAGACTATGTTTTGTTGGTATTGGAGAAAAAATTGTAAAATTAGCTACTAGGCATCATGCCTAGTTGAATTGCTTTTTAAAAACCATCGATAGTGTCTTTTGACGGTTTAAGTTTGGACATATTCGTGGTTTTGAGTTTGGACTACTTTATTTCATGTGTTAAGAAGGGCTTTTCCAAAATCAACCCATCAGAGCTCTGTTTCGTGCACAACTCTTAAAATAGATGGATTTGAGTCTATTTTGCCACGCCTAATCCCAATGAATTTGAATTGATGTTTATTAGTTGAATTATGAAAGATTGAACAGGTTTGGCTCATTATTGGATAGAGTTGAGATATGTTGAGCCTAACTCCATCTTGAGTTTTCGAACCTCATAAGATTTTAATGAATGTTCTAAATCAAATTTCGTACGCGTGGGGGCGCATGTACGAATTACTCCATGATATGATTAAGAAAATACGTAATACGATGTTCGACTATGAATGCGATTTTGACAGGTACTATATCCAGGTAATTTTAAATGAGTATTAATTATGTCTTATACATGCATGACATGTTTTATGATTTGGTTTTAGACATGTTCTGAGTTCTAAATGATGCTATAATGCTACAAATGTTATGTCTATATCTAGGGCTATATAAGCCAATTTCGAATGATATCAGGCTAGTAAGCCTGCCATGTTACCTGAGCACTTATTCATTCTATTGAGGCTCTATAATTGACTTGGGTTGATTTTATTTTGCATGGGCATTTCGGGATCACGACTCTCACTTGTATATTTTTTTACTCTTTATGATGTTGAAATTGGTTGTTAACGTTCATTTACAAAATGATTTAATTGTTAATTGAATACATGACCATGTGGGTAGTAGTTGATGATTATAAATGTTGGTCTTGCTCGATGCCAGTTTTAAGGCATTGAGTTCCAATTACGTATACACAATTTTAGGACGTGACATTTTCCATTCGTCTACAAAGGCGGACTTACCCTTGGCCGAGGGGAGTCACGTAACACTGTTTCATCGAAAATTTTCACTATATATGTATGTAAAAATGAAAGGTAGATACAAAATAACGAATCTATAAAATAAGTGACATTGCTTGACATAAAGAAGATTGTATTTGTAGCTCAATAGGTTAGGTATCTATGTTTTGGAGAGGTTCGCACTACCAACCTCTTAGAAGTTAAAAAACACTATACTAGGCGGTCCAAAGTAACTTTAAGAGACTTGGGCGATAATTAAACTATTTTCAGAAAACATGTTGATACTTTCCTAGTTGTGCTATTTTTTTTATTTTTTCTTTTCCTTTCAATTTTTCTCTCGCCAACTACATTGATTAAAAACAGTTGCAGAATCAAATGAACAATGAATTTTTTTAGTGATAATTTGGTGATTATCTACATATAAAAAAGTGCTAATAAATATTATTTCTAATGAGGTTATGTTAAATATATTTAAAAATATAAAATACTCTTCGGGAAGAGTTATAATAATATACATGAATTATATTTTATTTATACTGTATTTTTTAATATGACTTTATAGTGCTTTATTTATTTGCTCTTAATTTAAAATATAACACTGCTTGTGAAAATTTATACGTACGCCACTTTTGATCAAGCATCCTATCACCTCCCTTGATATATCATCAAATAGCTTCGTAAGTCATTCTACTCCGACTTCTCCAAAACACTTCAAACCACTATGGAAGTACCATTTGGACCACAGATTTGCTAATCCTACTATTTTTGTAGACATCCTTTACCGCTACCAACCTAATAATTCTATGACTGTTTGCTAAAATATTCTTTCGTCACAATTGTCTAGAGATCAATAAAATAATTTTCGTGGTTTAAATTTGTATCGAACAATTGATCAAAATAGATATCCTCAAAATATTGTAAAAAATTTAGGACATACACCCATCATTCTTTTTGAACTAGGGATAGTTCGTACTCCATCTAAAGATTTATGTAAATTAGTTAGGAACTATTTAGTGGTGGGTCCCAGAGGTCTTCAATTGGTACCCAAACCCAACGTAGTCTAAAGGCTTAATGCACATGTGGCCCTAAACTTTTTATTATTATTATTATTATTATTATTATTTTGACACCTCAATTAAGTATTGTTTTTATTAAACTCGTGAACTCATCCTCAAGTGTGTCTATCAAACATAATCCGATTTACATAATATTCCAATGTAGCAACATGTTAATATACATTCTAATTTAATTATGCCATCTTTTAGCTAAGATTAGTAGCAATTGAGAGTGAAAAAAAGAGTAGCTCTTAATTAAGCTAGTAGCGGAAGAGTAGAATTACCAGCAAAAATCGACATATCCATGACCTAAAGAATAGCTTACCACATGTCTAAAATATTACTCCACCTTCATTTCCCTAATTTAATTTCTGCTTCTAATAAAAATTAGAGTTTGGGGGTTTGATAGACAGACTTGAGAACGAGTTTAGGGGTTTAATAGGAACAATACTTAGTTGAGGTACCAAAATGGACAAAAGGGATAAGTTTAGGGGGCCGCATATGCATTAAGCCTAGTCTAAAAGATCCATTAATTGGGTAATTAAATTTCATAGATAATCACATAACTATCTTTTTTTTTTTTTTCAAAGTCACTTAACTATATTTTTCAACACAAAAGTCACATAATTAACAATTTTTTTTTCATCAAAATCACTTAACTATATTTTCTAACACAAAAGCCACAAAACATTAAACCTACTAACACAAAAATCACACCTACCAAAAAATTCAACTCCGATGAATAATATTTTTTTTATTTTTAATCTAATAAATACAAATCCAACTAAAAACCAATCCAACTCAAAACTCATATGCGGATATTAAAATATTAAATGGGTGAATTTATCACAAGATTATTACTTCGGTGCAATTGTAATAACTATTGCAACAGAATGGTGATGAACCCAATGCCATTATGCCTATACACAATTATCCATCATCCTTGAAGATATCGTCTTCCACCCAACCCTACTACATACCCCTTCACCATACCCTCCCCCCCCCCCCCCCCCCCCCGGCTGTTACCTCACTCTCCTTTGTCCTCTTATGTAACCACTTCAAGAATACCAACCAAAACTCACATTACTTTGAACATAAAAGCATCACGTCCCTTTCATTGAAACTCATTTTTTTATATACTTGTCATAACTAAAGGACTTCGTAGTGAAGCAAACATGTCTGTCTCAAGTTTTGCAGCTCCAATTGCAGCTTGTGGATCAACCTATCTTGGTTTAAAATCCAACAGCTCCAAGGTTTTTCCTGCTAAGGATAGTACAATCACTTGGGGTCGAAAAAATATTTCCAATGGCTCTAAAACTTACTGCATGAAGGTAAAAGAATTGTTTTCTCTCCCTAAAAATTATGATTTTGGTTCTTGAACTTTCGGTCTTTGTGTTCTGCTTATTTTGATTTACTTCTTGCTCTGCACACTTAAAGCAATTCACTTTCGACTTGCTATTTAGTTTTGGATCTAAGCTAGATGCATGAACAGTGTAAATAGGTTTTATATCATCAGTGTAATCTAACATGTTATAGCAAGCTTAAGTATTTGCAACGCCAAAAAAAATAAAAGGAAAATAACACTTTATGTCTATTTGGAGAAAAATTTTACACGAAATAGCCCATATTTCTAATCTCACCCGAAATAGCCCTTTTATACATTATTATATAAGATTTATACACTGTTTACAGTAAGTGTATAATATTGTATATCGTGTATAAACAATGTTTGCAAAAAAAAAAAATGGCTATGCATGTAAATTAAAATATGGCTACGTGGAAGTAATATTTTATGCTGGATTGTATATTATAATTGAAATTAACCCCAAAAAAAAGTATGAATTTATGAATTCTAACCATTTGTTGTTACTGATATCATTGTTTTTTAAAAGTTATGGATTCAGATCTACTATTCGCTTCAATTTTAGTTAATTTTAATATATAAATTTATGTTATGCATGGAAAATATTGGATTGGAAAAAAAAATCGGTTAGAGTACCATTACTTTTAAGTTACTTAGAGCACCATTAAATGATTCATTTGTCATTCTCAGCTATAACATCCTTTTGTTCAATTTTTTGTTCAATTTTTATACTATGTGGTCAAATTTGCCGCCACCGTTAATAATGTTTTCAAAAAGTTACTTCAAACCTAACAGACTCCCCAATTCCCAATTTAATTACCTGATTTAGAATAAAGTGGTGTATATTAATTAATTGAAGCTAATTAATCAAGGGGTATGAATTAAAAAGAAAAAATTCCTGTTGGTAAACGCTAACAAATTTAAAGATGAGGATCAATATTTCTGTGAGCTATCAAAAAATATTATTCCTGCAGTTTGTAATATTAAAAAGAATAAAAATTTCTGAAATATGCATATTTCAAAATCTTAAGCGAGCACAAATTAGCTATAAGTTGTGTTAACAAAATTTTGAGCGTTTTGCACATATAAATGTTTACTTTGGGAATATACAGCATAATTGGGCATTTAACCTGCACCATCTCTTTTTATATATGAGTTAAATGGGTTGTGGGTTACGAGTTTATGAGTTAATAAAGTGAAAATTGGGGAAATCCGTTTGGTTTGAGAATGATTTCGAAAACTCTGTTAACAGTAAATTTTGGCCACATAATATAACGGAGGACGAATGTGGCTACTATTTTAAAGTAGAGGGTAAATTTGGCCCGTTTTCGTTTGTGATCCCAATATGTAAGTGATTTGGAAGTGGAATCTTAAATATGTTAAGTGACCTGATGGAGATTAATTAAAACCATTGTAATCCCATTATGTAAGCACTAAATTATAGTTTTAAGTAAAATTATTTCTTCGAATATTTCTTTCTTGTTTTTTAATTGTTTGCTTATTCTTGGGTGTTGGTAAATAACAGACTTGGAATCCGATCGACAATAAGAAGTTTGAGACACTGTCATATCTTCCACCTATATCAGCAGACTCGATTGCAAAGGAGGTTGATTACATGATCAAAAAGGGTTGGATTCCTTGCCTTGAATTTGATCAGGTAGGATCATTTACGTGCAAAATAGAAACAACACCCTTCTTTTTCTTCAGTTTTGTACGTTTCTTTTTCTAATGGATTTGTTTTTCTGATAATTGAATTTTATAAAAAGAAACGGACACAGATATTTAACATGTACCTATTTTTTTTAAAACTTTTGCACATCTATCCATTTCGGGACAACTTCAATCATGTGGTGTTTGAAGTTAGGCCTAAAAAATGTTTGAAGTTCAGGTTTGAAACAAAAATGATTAAGTAGGCGTTTGGCCATGAAAACCAAATATTTTTCACTTTATTTGGTATTTTGGAGTTGGAGTTGAAGATGGGGTTGTGTTTGGTTATAGTTTTTGCAAAGAATATTTGGTTGTTTAAATGTATTGAAAGTGAAAAACAAGTTTTGGCTGTTTTCCAAATTCCAAATACAATTTGAAATTTTATGGTCAAACATCATAAAGTGAAAAAAGTGAAAAAACATTCCGAAAAAAAGTGAATAATTCTCGTGGACAAACGGGCTTTAAATATAGCCATGATTGAAGTTAAGCAAAAATGGTGGAACCTCACTGAAGTTCAAAAATGATTAAATATAGCCATGGTTAGAGTTAAGGTAAAAATAGTTGAACCCGGCCATACCTCCGTTAAGTTCAGGCATGTCTGAAGTCATCCCCAAGTAGGTTAATTGGTGGTCTCCAGATCGAGTATATGTGCACTTCGGCCGTTGTTACCCGTCGTCTCTTGAACAATGAACTTTTGCACATCTATCCATTTCGGGACAACTTCAATCGTGTGGTGTTTGAAGTTAGGCCTGAAAAATGTTTGAAGTTCAGGTTTGAAACAAAAATGATTAAGTAGGCGTTTGGCCATGAAAACCAAATATTTTTCACTTTATTTGGTATTTTGGAGTTGGAGTTGAAGATGGGGTTGTGTTTGGTTATAGTTTTTGCAAAGAATATTTGGTTGTTTAAATGTATTGAAAGTGAAAAACAAGTTTTGGCTGTTTTCCAAATTCCAAATACAATTTGAAATTTTATGGCCAAACATCATAAAGTGAAAAAAGTGAAAAAACATTCCGAAAAAAAGTGAATAATTCTCGTGGACAAACGGGCTTTAAATATAGCCATGATTGAAGTTAAGCAAAAATGGTGGAACCTCACTGAAGTTCAAAAATGATTAAATATAGCCATGGTTAGAGTTAAGGTAAAAATAGTTGAACCCGGCCATACCTCCCTTAAGTTCAGGCATGTCTGAAGTCATCCCCAAGTAGGTTAATTGGTGGTCTCCAGATCGAGTATATGTGCACTTCGGCCGTTGTTACCCGTCGTCTCTTGAACAATGAACGTGGGACCTAAAAGTGTCCGATTATATCTTTTTAGAAATGAGTATGTCAGGAAACAAATATTTATGATCTGTTGGTGAGTAAGGTACTAAGGTTAACTTTGTCAACTAGATTTTTCATTGGGGTTAGGCCTCGAGGTTTTCCCCAAAACCTATATTTTTGAGATTATTAATCTCACTTATTATGGTTGTTGCACTATTCTTACTTCCCTTGTAACCTCCTGGCTTCTAGGTTAACTGATAGTGTGAATTTACACCATCAGTATATTAAAATTAAAATCATAATTTATATAATACCTCACACGCGTTTGCTTTGTGTACGCGATAGGTGGGATACGTACATAGGGAAAATAGCAGTATGCCAGGTTATTATGATGGGAGGTACTGGACACTGTGGAAGTTGCCCATGTTTGGTTGCAATGACTCTTCCCAAGTTCTCAATGAAATCCAAGAATGCAAGAAAGCTTACCCAAATGCTTTTATTCGTTGCTTGGCATTTGACAATGTTAAACAGACCCAGTGCATGGCCTTTCTCATTCAAAAACCTGCAGCATAAAAGCTGCTACCTATGGCCTTAATTTGCTGCCTTTTAATTGTTGTCTTTCTGTTTTTTTGGAAAACACTGAGCTTCGCCCTTAAGGGTGAAAGGTGCGAGACTTGAACTCAAGAACTAAAGGTTTATGGTTGAAGTCGTATTTCTTAGTTTTGGAAAATAAGGGAATGGCTAAATGCTATTTAAAACAAGGTGGTAAATGGTCATAGCTGTTGAAGGTGCCTTGCAATTTTCGAGTAAATTTCAAAAACAAGCCTGTGTTGAAAGAAATGTTCAAGATTTCCATGATGGTGGTGTTTGTCTTGTTAAATTTGTTGAAAGGGCAATATGTTACTTCAGAAAGGGTACTTGGAACACTGAAACATAAATAGCGAGAAATAATATGCTAAAGGAAAGATGCTATAAGAGACTAGCAATTTGAAAAAATATTAGAGCTAGTCAAATTCCTCGTCAATCAAACTCTTTTCCTGATGCTATTGCAAAACAAAAGAATAAACGGTAAGCCTTAGGTAGAAATATGATAGCTATCTAACTCAAAAGTCAAAAACTACAATTACATAATATTGCTCAATAAGGACTCTTAACAGTGTGAGGGAATGATAAAGATTTCTCACCGGAAGTCTGTGAGCGATAAAATGACCTCTTTGATAAATGATAGGGAACACTAAAACCCCATAATGAGCTTTTTTCGACGCAAATCCGAATTAGTCGGGTCAAAGACCGGGGGATATAAACCCCTGGAACAACAATATTAAACAATAGTAGGAGACCATACCAAATTACCCTAGCTAAAAAGAAAGAGTGAACTATCCTATTACTCCTTTATAAATGTGTTAGTCCCTGCATTCTGCAGATGCTGCATGTAAGAGAAAAAGGCATGGTTGGAGAACACTTTAATGCGATGGTTGAACAAATTTATTGCACTAGCACTAGAGATAACTACCCTAACGCCTCAAGCAAATCCCTTTTCTCCCTATTGGCCTAGTTCTTCCTTCTGGCTTGATTATGAGGCAAGTTTTATTCATTAGCATTCGACGAACAAAACACCCAAAACAAAATGAGAAGTTGGTGGAAGGCATTATAGCAAGTTTTCACAAAACTCTTTAGTGCTCCTTCAATCAGAAATTTTCACTTTCAGCACTTAATTCACTTGCTATTACGTCCAAGAATGTTTGCTCATTTTACATCCTTTTTTGGACGACAATGAAGCAGCCCTAAGAACAATGTTAATCTTCCAGTGGCACCCTATCTTAAGAGATACTGCAAATATTAATTCACGTATGTTTGCTCATTTCACCTTTTTTTGGACGACAATGAAGCAGGCAGCCCTAAGGACAATGTTAGTCTTCCAGTGGCACCCTATCTTAAGAGATACTGCAAATATTAATTTAGTGTTGCATTTACTTAGCTTTCTATCACTAAGGCCACTGAAATATTAATTTAGTGTCATATTTACTTAGCTTCCTACACTAAGGCCACCGGAGAAAAGTTTAAGTAGCTCCTTGATGATGTAAGACTTTCTATTACTACTTTATAAATCAACACCGAAACATAACAGTTTATTTAAAAAAATAATAAAAAAAAGGCCAAATAAACCATAAATCATATGAACAAAATTAGACGAAAGAGGATAATGTCAAAATCAAACAAGAAGTAATTCAACTTAGTTCAAAACTACCCATCTACGCAACTGGGTCATGTTGATCACTTCTTGAAGTACCCAAATAGAGCTTAAGTTGTCACAACAAAAAAGACTTTAGTTCTACTTCTAGCAACCAGTCACTCCTAAGTCCAACAAATTAGTGGCATGGAAAATTTAAACGGCACCACCAACCCGGCCCCCTAAATATTTTGAAAACAAAAACACCAGAAAGGAACCCTTTTTTCCCGAAAACGATTTTGTTCTCTTTCCTTCTTTTCCTCTCACGACTAAAAGATTTAATCCTATAATTTATACCATCAGGGGAACGAAAATTAACCTACTACCCTGTGGAAACCTCATTTTCCACTATAAGTAGTTCCATACTGAAAGTGAACCCATCAGACATCATGCAGACTACCCCACCCGAGTTAAAAAGCTTATGGCCTAAAACTGGGTATGATTCTATAACATCAAGAAACAAATTGACAGAGTTCACACCATTGGAACCAAGAGGACGAATATCAACAAAAGGTATTAGGAAAGGGATCAATAAAAGACTTGAGTGCACAGACCAAGCGCATAGCGAGCAACAGTATAGCCGAATCCAAATGTAAGCTGATCTATGAAGAAGTGCCTTTCATACAGGAGAGATCTGAGAACACAAAACACAAGATGTGAAGGCCCAAATGCATGTTCGCATCAGTAACCTCAATGAGATAACATATGGTGATTAAGGATGACTGCTTTAAAGGGAGGGGTGAGCACTTGATTAACCAGCAAACTATTTGGCAGGGCCCTGAAGTGACGATTCAGTGCATCTGTTACTGCTTGTCTGTGCAAGCCGCGGCAAACTGTGAAACTGTGCTCCATCATTGAAGTCCTATTATCATGAAGCTTTGAGAAAAATAGTACATTACTACCTAAACAGACATTAGAAAGGATCTTACATTGTTTGCATTACTTGGACAAAGGGACACAATCATATAAGACACTTGGCGGAAAACGCATTTCCATCTGCAGATAGACAAAAATCACACAAAGAATCACATTATAAATCACTATTTGAGTTCTAAGTAGCGCAAAGAAGGAAGAACCTTAACATGTAAATGCAGAACATTGTCAGATAATTTTTCGAACAAATAACCCTAGATATAGAAAATGCTCATTCCACTTGCTAAGTATTATCAAAAGGGCTAGTAAAATGAATAATAAAGGGGATTCAAGGCCTCAAACACACCAAGATGCAGCATGGAAGTATCCCACTTGCTATATGTAGATGAATCTCTGATCGAATGTGATGCTAATGTTGAGCAGTTGAAAGTTGAAACACATCAGACAGATTTGAACTATGTTTGAAGCAGTATCAGGCCTTCATGTTAACGAAAGAAAAATGAAGTGTTTGGATGGGCTTAAAAGAAGGTTAAATCAACTTTAAAGCACTTTTTAGCTTATTTTGGTGTTTTGCAAAACTAAAAGGTGCTTAAAATCACTTGGTATTAAGTCAAAACAAGCCAAAAGCTATAAGTCGGGGTTGCCCACTTATAGCTTTTCAACTTCAAAAATGTTTAGGTTTGACCAAGTAATTGACTTTTTTTTTTTTAAGGATGACATGGGAACCTGCAGCCGCTACCCTTCAGGTACGCACAGAGTAAACCTAACTCTTGTGCAATAGCTCGCAAACCACACAGGAGAGATAACATTTTTATTCCTTAAATTTTCTTAACTCACCAAAATACTCTTCGATCCCTCCTCTCTTGTTTGACCAAGTGTTCCATTATTTTTCTTTTTTCATTGACTGGCTGTTTCTTACATGTGCATAGTTATAATGTTTTTCTTTTCAACTTTTTTGGGGTGAACAGAAGCTTCACTTTTCACGTGGTTCAAAATAATGTCAAATATTAGACAACTTAACAATATTATATACACTCCATTTTTTGGTTTCTGTAGAAAAAAATCTTTTTATAAGAGCTTTTACTAAGGTTTTGACTACTTAGAAATATGTAAGGCTTAAACATGCTATATTTCATAAAAAAGTTGTCATCAAATTATTAATTACTATGCACCCAAGGGTGTAACCGAGAGGTCAATGAAGTGGGTTGAGAACCCTGAGGGCTCAGGCTCAAATCCCAACAGAGACAAAATCACTCTGTAATTTCTTCCCATTTGTTCTAGCCTTGGTAGACAGAGTTACACGGTATATGTTGTTGGTGGGAGGTGGCACGTATCTCATGGAATCAGTCAAAGTGCATGTAAGCTGGCCCCAACACCACCATTATCAAAAATAAAATATATTCTCTCCGTCTCAATTTATGCGAACCTATTTCCTTATTAATCAGTGCCCAAAAGAATGACCATTTTCTATATTTGAAAATAATTTACCTTTATGCAATAATTTATACTCACACAAAATATATAGAACTCATTTAACACCACAAGTTTAAAAGTCTTTTCTTTCTTAAACACCGTGTCCAGTCAAATGGGTTCACATAAATTGAAACGGATAGTGTATTAATCACTACTCCTTCTGCCCCAATTTAGGTGAGACTCTACTTTTCAGACAGTCCCAAAAAGAATGACACCTTTCTATATTTAATAACTGTTAGAATAGGAATGAGAATAGGATTTGTATATAGTACCCTACATGGAAAAGGATTAGGGTGTAGTGTCTATAAATAGGGCTCAATGTAATAATGTAGATACACAATTCAATAATAATATTCTCTTATTTTCTCAGAGTAACAATTTGACTTTACACTTCCAATTTTATCCTTAGATATTATAGCTACACATATATCTAGAACTTATTTTGGACCACAATTTCAAAAGTCTTCCTTCATTCTGAAACTCCATGTTTAGTCAAAACTCAAAACACCTTTAGATAAATTGGGACAAAAGGAGTATATGTTATTCTAATAAATAATATATATTTATTAAAAATTATCTTTCTAGTCAATTTAGAATCAAAAGTGGATGGAATATAAATTAATTTGTATTTGAATCAATTTAAAATAAATAAACTTATAGTAATAACCTTTTTATAGTGTTACCAGATTAGAAAAAGTGTTGATAAACACTTTTTCTACTAAACATATCAACAAATTATTTTCAGATTCAACACATCTGTCCAAACACGTAATTGCCTAGTTATAAAATCAGCTCCAACACTTAAAAAATGCTTTCCAGCATTGGTGCTTAGAAACTGTTTTATTCAGCTAATTCAAACGGGCTCAAAGTTGGCTATTTCCCATTAATGTGGTGTCTCAGCTGCACACTGTAGCAGGCACTTTGGCCAATGAAGTTGGCAACTTACCAACAACATATTTGGGCTTAGCTTTGGGCACCAAAAACAACGCTATGGAGATATGGGAAGGGCTGATAGAAAGAACTGATAGAAGTGACCAAGTGGAAAACCCAATACCTTTCCCTTGGTGACAGAATGATTTTAGTGACCAACGTGCTGTATTCTTTACCAACCATGTGATGTCTCTATTTCCATTACCAGTCGGAGAAACTGTGGAAAAGAGAATAGACATGCTTCGGAGTAACTTTATCTGGAAGGAGAATAAGGAAACAAAAGCTTTTCATATGGTGAATTGGAAGACTGTCACTTCAAGCAATGAACAAGGGTTTTGGCATCAAAAACATGAGGATACAGAACAAAACTCTCTTATTCACGTGGTTATGGAGATACAACAGTGAATAACAATTTAAATGGAGCAAGATAATTGAAGTTAAATATGGACAAGGATCCCAGTGGTGTACCAAGAAGGTTAGCTCAGCATATGGGGTAAGCAACTGGAAAGCAATCAACGCTTTATGACTTAGCTTTATGTAAAATAATAAAGTTAGGCAATGGAAGGAAATGTTAAAGCTTGGGATGATAATTGGCTAGGACATGGTCCTCTAAAGGATCAAAATCCTGCTCTCTTCATATTTACAACAAATTCACAAGCCAAAGTAGAAGAAGTTAGGGGACAACAGGGATGGAACTTGAGTTTTAGAAGATTGTTAAATCACAAATGACTGCAAAATAGATGGAGTTGCTGAACCTTTAAACCAACTTGATCAGGTTCAAGGTACAATAAACAGTGAAGATTTCTTAATCTGGAAAGGGACTAGCACAAGAACCTTTACAGTAAAGTCAGCCTACAAATTTCTGCTAGGGAGTGCAGGAAATGGCCCTGGAAACGAATCTGGAAGGTAAATGCACCAGCTAAGTACTACGCTTTGTATGGATAGTGGTCAAACAAGCTTGTTTGACACATGAAAATCTAAGAAGAGGGGTTTTATCAACTCAGCTTCAGATGTTATTTACGTGAAAAAAGTTGAGGACAACTCCCATCAGTTTCTACATTTTGTTGTTACAATAGAATTATGGCATTTGTTTTTTAGTAAGGTTGGAATCAACTGGACTATGCCAAAGGTAAACAACTGACCTGTTGAGATGCTGGTGTGGTGTAACTGGTTGTGTCAAGCAGAAGAAACGATAGAGAAAGATTCCAGCATGCATTTGCCAGACAGTTTGGAAGGAAAGAAATTTTAGATGTTTGAGGGTACAAGTAATTCCATACAGAAGATAAAGCTAAAGAGTTGTATATTACTTTTTCTTTTGGTGTACAGAAAGTTTTGTAAAGTTATTGCGAATCCATATGTGAAGTCATAGAATCCCTGTAAGTTTTCGTCTAGGGGGATCTTATTTTTCTATTTGAAGGATGTATTTTGTTACCAGCAGAAGCTCTGTACTGCTGTTTATATGCATAAAAACATGACCAATTTCCCCACCGAAAAAAGGACAAAGAATTCTGGATTTCTTTTTATAGGAGGCAGAGAAGGAAAGTCATTTATTGCTTTTCACCACCCGTTCTAGCATCTTTTATGTCTTAGGTCTTGTTTCCAGATTCATAATTTTCTGCAACTTCCTAGCAACAAAACTATTTTGTATACCCAGTATTCAGCAGGGTGCAGACAATTTCTGGGACGGTAATCTAGCCAATTTTTGGAGTCTAGAGTTAGTTTTGGTAAATCTGCTCTTTTATGGAGTAGTGTTTTGAGAATTAATATTCTAGACTTCACTTGAAGTTGCCTTCTGCAATCTGCTATGGAGTAGGGCCTCTGTATTGAGGCCACAATTTTTTCTATTTTTTTTTCCTCTATCAAATAAAGGAGCTATTGTGTACCAAAAAACAAGCCGAGACTTGGGTATGTATAGCAAAAGTAACATTCTAAGGGAAAAACTAATGCAATAAATACAGGAGTTAACAGGGCTTAAAAACTGTACAAACCACAATTCGTAATATTTGTTTTCCTTTTTTTTGGATAACCAAGATATTCCCGAGGAGCAGCGGAGCATGGTTCGAGACTTGGTGGATAATAGGCACGCCCCTCTACCCTTCTCCATTAAAATACCGTGCTTTTGTCTATGACAATGTTCTTAATTCTCAATTTCTACCTTCAGTAAAGAGTCCAAATTGCAAAGAATTTCAGCAAAATACACTGGGATTTGGTAATGTAACAGTTCTAATCTTTCAATGTGCTATGGTAAAAGCTTAGAACCCTAGTGCAGAATAAACTCAGTTTACCAAGTTGCCAATTGAGGGGCAGAAAGATATGGCTAAACCTTCATTAAAGGGGAAAAAAAGCTAAGGGCAAAGACAGCTAATAGTGTCTAATTCAGTGTTTTTCCATCAACTGAAGCGGGACGAAGCTGGAAGAGCAGGAATAAAGATAGAGGGAAAAAAGGACCTGTCTTGACGAGAATAAAAGAGTTCACGAGATTCCACTTTTTCCTTTTTCTTGTTCCATTAAGAAACTGGTCACCATTCATCGGCCATCAGCATAGCCCCTGGTGTCTATTTCTTCCTTTATTGTGCTCCAAATAGTCAACACTCTCACAGACTTTCCATTTATATAACAGCAATTCATGTCACGTCTACTAAGCAAAAAACTACCATGCTTCTTATATCAAGACAATCTTGCAGCAAACAAGAAAAGAAGGTTTGCACTTCTTGGACTGATTTAAATAGTGGTTTACCAAAACACTTCAGAAACTCAAAAATAAACAAATTTGCAGATATCATATGTGAAACCCAAATCCTCAAGGCAATGGGTGGAGAAGCCCAAAACATTATTAACCCTTCGACAACCCTCATACAACCGATGAAAGACAAGTGAAGTCCCTGACACCCTCCCGCACATTTAACCTGGTACTTGGGTTTACACGTGGACTTTCTTTTTTAGTATTCTTTTTTTTTTTTTTTTTTTTTGTATTAGAGAGAGGAAGCTCAACAGGAGTGGAGATAGAGGGAGACGGATTAGGCCTGTAACGAGTTGGCCTCGAGTGGGCCTGGAGCAATATAAGTAGCTTGATGGGCTGATTTGAGAGAGAAAAAAGCTCAGAGCAGCTCCATGGACTGAGTAAAGAGATAAGTCCAAAGTGATAGGAAATGAAGAGAGACAGTGGTTGTGCGACCAGGCTCATTAAAGTCTGACTATGATACCATGTTAACCAATCTAAGCATCCAACCAGAACCTTAAGGCAATGGTGCGGTAGCCGAGGACATTATGAACCCCTTTGGAAACTCTTGCACAATTAATGAGGACAAGTGTATTCTCCAACATCATATATGTCAATTTGCTATACATATTAGGTGAAGCCAAAGTTCTCTTCTGTGATATTACAACTTGGAAACACATAAAAGTTGTGTTACGCCTAGTGGTAAAGACCCTCATCTCCAACCATACGGTTTGGGGATTGGCATCACCAAGGAAACGGAGACAAAGTAAAAAGGGACTGCTAGACTTTTGGGCAGGGGTTTGGGTGGGTGGGGTTTACCATATCAAAAGAAAAAAAATAATGAGACTAAAACAAGGTTCATATTTTTCTTTTCTTCTGATAAGATATAAGTAAAACCAGGTCCTTATTTTTGTGATAACGATGGTGTATGGGTCAACTTGCATGCTCCTCGACTAAAACAATGTCTCTCTATATTTTTTTTACGACTGAGACATCTCCAGGCAATTGGCGTTCGGTTCGAAGCTCGGTCGATAACAAGTCCGCCCTTATACTCTTCTCCACATAAATACCAACCTTTTGTCTCTGGCAGGGTTAAAACTCGTGGCGTGCATTGTGCGCCTAAGCCACACATCATACAATGCGCTCTTACCACTAAACCAAAGCCCCAAGGAGAAGTGTCTCTTTTCTATTGAGCTTGGAGCTACTACATGAAAAGAAAAATAACATGGTAGAACAATTACTAAGGTCTACCATTGGCACATTGGGTACACCCTTGCCCCCAGCCTAACTTTGCAAATCTCAAGTCCTGTTAAGAAGGTCATACCTATACTAAGCATCATAAAAAAACAAAGCTCAAGAAACTAATCAGTGCAATACCAACTTGACTCCCAAAGCTCTAGTTAAGACTAAAATTTCATTCTTTTTTTTTTTTTTTTTTTAACATTAGCTTGAGACAAATTTATTTCAATCTAAAATATGGTAGTGAGGACTCATTAACGCTTTCCAATTTGTTTGAGATTAAGGCGTAGTTGTTGTTTGGCTTTTTTCTGGATAAGTATGTTGGTGTTCTTTTATTGTTTTACATTTTTCTGCAATTGGTAAAGATGATACAATGTTTCACCTACCTTAGACTTCTAAGTGTCAATCACTAAACAGTAAATGCTACACCACGAAGTCTGGAAACCATTCAATAATTCCAACCAACATCTTCATGTAAAACAAAGATAACCATAAGGGAGAATTGACCCAATTATAAAGAATGTTAACCCAGTCTGGGTTAAAATGTTACCAGGAACGCACATTGAATGACTCACAAGCATTCTCTATTGTCAATTTAGTTCTAATATTAAAGGTTAACTTGAATCTTGACTATTGATAAATATCAAGCTCAACCTATTCACATGTAATTACACTTAAAAAACATCAGTTAGGTTCAGTTTATACCCATAACTTGTGTCGCAATAAAGTAAGTATGCATTGACAGATCATCAATGTTCCTGTGCATTCTCAATTCTTTTTTTTTTTTTGAAACTGGCATTATTGTATTCCTCAGTGCATTCTCAATTCCGTTAATGCACAAAAGGTTCCCACCCTTTTCCATGACTATCAGATCTCTTGCACACTCTCAAAAATATTCCACCAAAATAAGCAAGTGCTTCCCAGACATTTAAGTCTTTCTAAACAATTTTTTCGTGAACATGACACAAGGACAAAGAAAATGCCACAATCTACAACGAGGGGAATTTTATAAGAACAGCTTTTCAGAGGGAATTATTTTCTTCAGATGCACTTTCAAATTATAGCAGAACTGAATCTTGAAACACCGCTGCTTCGGCAACCTGTCGCCCGAATCAAATACTTTGCAAGAATGTACTTGAAGCCTAATTAAACGCTTACAAGGTTAACATGCACATGTTAAGCACTCAAAAGTTAAACGAAAATGTTGATAAGCACAACTGAATTACACTGTCTGCCTTATCTTTTCCTTTATTCACAAATCTTCAAACAAATCCAAAACAACGATACTTTGCAAATATGCTTGCTCCCTAATCAAATGAAGTAAAAACTCACTACTATTTACTTGTCCGCGAACATCATAATTCCGTTAAGGCGCTCAACGAAATACTAGAATCCGCATAAAATCAACTCTCTAATAACTTAAAATCTGATAACTAAAACCAAAATAAATGTACTAAGCTCCCGCTTTACAGAGAAAATTAGAACCCTAACCTGGAAAAGCTTTATCATAATTCCGTTGAGTATGAAATATTTGCGTACAATCAACTCTCTAATACTAAAAATTTCACAGCTAAAACAAAAATAAATGTACTAAGCTCTACGCTTTATAGAGAAAATTAGAACCCAACAACAACATAACCAGTGTAATCCCACAAGTGGGCTCTATGGAGGATAAGAGTGTATGCAAACCCTACCCCCACCTCATGGAGATAGAGAGGTTGTTTCCGAAAGACCCTCGGATCAAGTAACACATTGATGTAAAAAAAGCATAGCAAACAAGATATATCAAATAGAGAAAGCGTAACATAGCATACAGAGCCAAATAATGCGATAACTTAAGCATAAGAGAGAAACTTAGAACCCTAACCTGGAAAAGTTTTATCATAATATCGTTAAGGACCTCAACAAAATACTAGAATTTGCATACAATCAACTCTCTAATACTCAAAATATCAGAACTAACCCCAAAATAAATGTACTAACTTTGGCTTTATGAAAAAGGAAATATAGCAGTGAAGAAAACATGACAACTAATAAGGAAAGCAGTAGAGAGCATTCATAAAATAGTGTGATAACTGAAACACAATAATCAAAATTTGACAACTAACCCCAAAATAAAATGCACTATTCTCTAACTTTATATCGAAAATTAGAAACCCTAACCTGGAAAAAGTCAGCGATTGAGCTCAGCAGGCAAAGGCCTATTAAACCCACCACGTCGATTCATATACTGTCGAGGTTGCCTTTTAGTGACTTTTCTAACAGCACCTACATCATTCCCTGCTACTGGCTTCCCTTTAGTAGAATCAAACCCTATTGGTATCCCAAATTTCTTCATCATCTCCATCTCATCCTCATCCATCATCTCTTCGTCATTCCCATCCTCCTTGTTCTTCTTCTTCTTCTTCTGTTGTTCTTGTGCTATTCCGTCCACGAAATCCTCAACTTGTCTATCATCTTTGTGTCTTTTTCTAGGAGGAGTTTCAGGTGAGGGACTACGGAGATGACGGTGACGGTGGTGACGGTGAGTGGGAGAACGGGAACGAGAAGTAGAACGGTGACGGCTACGGTGACGGTCAGTGGAAGGGGAACGAGTGTGCGAGCGACTGTGTCGACTGGTGGTTCTGATATGGTCAGGGGTATCTCTCCGGTCACGTTTCCGATCTCTGTCTCGGTCACGCTCACGCTCACGCTCACGATCTCGGTCTCGGTCACGCTCACGTTCTCGGTCACGAGTTCGATCACGGTCCGTCATCCTTCACTTGCAGAGTGAGGAGTGGAGGGACTAGGGAGTTTTGAACAAGCAAGGGAATAGGGATAGTGTTCTAGAGCCCGTTTGGATTGGCTTACAGCTTAAAGCTGTTTGCAGCTTATAAGCTGAAAAAAATAAGTTGGGATAGTCTAACTTATTTTTTTTGGCTTATAAGCTGCTTTAGATAAACTAAGTTAAATGGGTCCAATTATTTTTTTGAGCTTATTTTAAGCATAAAATGACTTTAAGCTGGCCAGCCAAACACTCAAAAAAGCTGAAAACAGCTTATAAGCCAACTTATAAGCCAATCCAAACGGGCTCCTACTCACGTTCTCAATTCACAAAATTAGAGTTTTTAATCAAAATTGTCGCGAAGGTCTATTTTTGTTCTTTAATTTTAAATATTTAACTATCTAATAAGCATGAGTCCCTTGGACGACCAAGGGTAATTCGGTAAATGTGGTTTTGATCCTCAAGGGTATTTTTGATATTCTACAACACACTCCAACAATCTGGAATGATCCATATTTAAAAAAAAAATGGGGTGGTTTTGGAGAATGCACCGATGGTACAAACACACAACACACAATTGTAGACCCATTTGCTTCTTTTATATTTTACATTCCTTCTGGACGGTTCTTTTTCAGAAAAGTACTCCTCTCTGAGACAAGAAAAAGGTGACCTTCTTCTTTCATAATCTTTTCTTCCTTTTGTTTGCTTAGATTCTTAATTCTTCTTTCTTTGTTTATCTCTCCTGTGTTTTATTTCTTTTTCCTCTTTCCTTTTTGCTACGTTTTTTGTGGTTTTCACAGGTGATTTTAGGTTTCCTAGCTGCAAAAAGGGAGGGGGAATGGATATTTCTTTGCGTCTTTTAAATTTTTTTTTAATCATATATGTGTTTCATAGCAAAATTTACAGGTTTGATCTACTTTGATTTTCATTAAGTTGCTCTTTCTGCTGCATGTGTTCGCTATGGCTTGAGATAAACAGTGGGACCTAATTTGCAGCATTTGGAACTTGCTAATTTAGTTTTTATTCTCCTGTTTGAAAATTAATTTTTGGCGTTCTTCTAAGGTTTTCTAAGTATGCAGATTCTATCATCATCTTCACTCTCTACTATTCTTTCTCATATCTCTGCCAAGAAATTGAAACAGAGAGTCAATTTGTTTTCTCGGGAGGTCGGTCTATTTGTTCTTTCATTTTTTTCTTTTTTGGTTTTACTGTTTTGGGGTGTCATTTTTCTTTTATTCTTGCTGCTCTGTTTGGTTGTGGATTTTAAGCATTTGACGTTGTTTTCCTTTTATTGCACTTCTATTTTCCGGTGGTACTGACAATTATCGGAGTTTCTAATGGTTTGGTTTCAGTAGAATGTTTGTTCTAGAAAATTAATTATCTACCACTTTGGCTTTCGCAGGATTTTCAAAGTCAAATTTCCTCAAGCGAAGAAAGCAAGAAAACGCTCTGACTGATAGGGGTAAATTCTCGATTTCTTTTGTCCTATATGTTTAGTTATAATGCTAAATGCTTGCGCTTTTCATTCTATATTATGGTAAATTGACATCTGTGCTTTAACATCAAATTAAACATTAGGATTGCGAAAATTCCAGTTTTAACAAAAGAACTCTATTAAACACTTGACATCAGATGTCTGACAAAAATAGTGAAAGAAACCTTAGACGTCGTATTGCTTATCGAGCAATGCCAGCTGAACAAAAGGAAGCTCTGCTGGAACGCCGTCGTGCAGCCTATTCTACAAGAAGGCGTCGTCTTTCTGAAAATTCTTCTACTAGCCATTCCATGTAGATTGATTCTTCCCCTGAACCTCCAAACTTGATTCCATTGCCGACTACTACCTTCATTAGAGCCGGACTTTCTACTCCTCCTGCCAAGGAACAACCAACTCAATGTACCAGTGTGTATGAAATAGGTTAGCGTAAATTAACTTTAAGAATTTAAAGTTGCAGCTAGATAGTTATTCACTATAGTTGATATGTTAATCCTTGCAGGATCGACATCCGGAACATGTAATGACCGTTCTAGCTTACGCCAATCACTACCAACTGTTAGAGGTCTTTTTTTAATCATAATCATATTGTTACATTACTTATCCCATTTTCCTAGGTTTGACTCTTACTAAACTACACTAGAATTCTGCAGGACATAGGTCAACACTGATGGGTTGTTGGAATATCAAAGAACTACCTTGTAGTCCTTCAATTTTAAAGAAAGTTCCAAACTGCAAATTTTGTAAAGCCAAGAGATTTCAATATGAACCTCCTAACTTCTATTGCAGTAAAGGTTCAGTGAAATTAGTTTCTCACCAGTTGCCTTCGAAGTTAAAAAGCCTTTACTTGGGTGTCACTGATGAATCCAATCATTTCCGTACTTATGTAAGAACATATAATAACATGTTTGCATTTACTTCACTAGGAGTAAAGTACAATAAGGAGTTAGCAACCAAAACTCAAGGTATCTATACCTTTAAAGTTCAAGGACAAATGTACCATTTTATAAACAACCTCATTCCCTCCAATAATGAAGCAAGAAACCTACAGCTTTATTTTTATGACAAGGAGGACGATATAGTTAATAAAATGGCCTTTTCAGAAAATTTGAACAGATTAGTTATTGCAAAGTTGATAGACATTCTAAAAGTTAATCCATACTTTATGTTTCTAAAATCTTTAACGGGTATTCCAAACCTGCCCAATTTCTATATTGCACTTAAATGTGATTCTGCCTTGGACCAACGAACATACAATTTACCCAGTGTCTCAGAAGTTGCAGCTATATGGGTTGACGATGACTCTAACAATGCTATCTCATCACCGCATATTTGAATTTACACTGTGATAGTAGCCAGTTGGTACGCTATCATTATGGTTGTTATGACCCATTACAATACCCTTTATTGTTTCCTTACGGAGAAAATGGGTGGCACTGCGGCATCCAAAAAATTGTAGAAAAATGTAGCTCTTCGAGGAATCATTCTTCCCACAATCAAGAGCAACTTCCTTCTGTCTCTAACTGGTGCTCAATTGATGGACTTCTTAACATCGAAGAAGAAATCTTACAGAAAGGAAGACGTGAGAAAAACAATGTGTCATGTCGTGAATATTACTGCTATAAACTTCAGATTAGAGACAATGAAGATAATGGAACTTTACATTCTGGAAGGTTATTCCAGCAATATTCTGTAGATGAATTTATAAAAGTGGAAACACAAAGATTGGACTTTTTGTTATTCAATCAAGATTTGTTTAGGCTTGAAGTATTGGCAGGTCTTAGGGATCTTCTAAGGCAAGGAGAAAGAGACACTTCAAAAATTGGCATAAAAACATTCCTTCCTGCTAGCTTTACTGGAGTTCCAAGAGACATGCGGCGTCGATATATGGACGCTATTGCATTAGTGCAACACTTTAGTAAACCTGATATCTTCCTAACAATGACATGCAATTCTTCATGGCCAGAAATAGAAGATCTCTTACTACCTACTGATGAAGTCCAAAACAGACCAGATTTAGTAAGCCGTACATTTAAAGCAAAGGTAGAAGAACTAAAGTCAGACATCGTTAAAAAAGGTATATTTGGAAAAGTGGCAGCTTTTAAGTACACTATAGAATTCCAAAAACGAGGTCTCCCACATGCTCATTTCCTTATCATACTTTCTGATGAATACAAATTATTAACACCTGAAGCTTATGATAAAGTTATTTGTGCTAAAATACCAAACCCTGACACAAATCATTATTTACATTCATTGGTTATTAAGCATATGATGCATGGACCTTGCGGAAGTTTAAATCCTAAAAGCCCATGCATGATAAAGACAGGACACTGTAAATTTAAATATCCCAAAAGTTATGCCCCTGAAACATGTAAAGGTAAGAATTCTTACCCAATTTACAGAAGGCAAGATACCGGAAATTTTTTCAAGGTTAGAACTCAATATCTCGACAATTCATGGGTTGTTCCTTACAATCCATATCTATTAAGCAAGTTCAATTGTCACATAAATGTTGAAATTTGCTCGGATGTTAAAGTTGTCAAATATATCTATAAATACATTTGTAAGGGGCATGATAAAATTGCTTTCCATGTACATAGTAATGATTCTGATGTAGAAATAGACGAAATAAGAGACTATCGATCAGCTAGATGGGTTTCACCACTAGAAGCTATGTGGCGTTTGTTCGCCTTTCCTATTAGTGAAATGAATCCAGCAGTCTACCATCTTCAGCTTCATCTTAAGGAACAACAATATGTTTCCTTTAAGACAACTGCAGCTCTAAACTCAGTCTTAAATAATCCTACAACTGCAAAAACAATGTTAACGGAATTCTTTTCAATGAATGCAACAAATGCGGTTGCAAATGAACTTAACTTACTATACAAAGAATTACCCCAATACTTTGTCTGGTCAACAAGCGATAGAATGTGGACACGAAGAATACAAGGCAATATTATTGGTCGTATTGTCACTTGTCATCCAAAAGAAGGAGAAAGATACTATCTTCGACTATTGTTGATGAACATAAGAGGACCAAAATCCTACGAAGATCTTAGAACTGTTAATGGAAGATGTTGTAGCACATTCCGAGAAGCTGCTGGAAAAAGAGGCTTGATAACTTGTGACAACAACTTAATTGAATGTATGTCAGAAGCTACTAATTACCAAATGCTATACAGTTTGACACGTTTATTTGCAACACTATTAGTTTATTGTAACCCTGCTAATCCGAAAGGATTATGAGAAAGATTTGAATCTTCTATGTCTGAAGATTTTACAACTACACCAAACATACAAACAAACAACATTCGTTATTTAGTCCTAAATCAGATTAACGATTTTTTACATTCAATGGGACGTGATATTAATGAATTTAAACTTATATCAGAAAAAATCTCACCTTCCACCTCTTTTACTGGAATTCAAGAGGCTAGAGACATCCACTTGGAAAGAAACATAGTTGTGACTGAGGAGGATTTATTGCTATACAAAATATTGAATAAAGAGCAACAAACAGCATATCATACAATCCTTAATAGGATATTTTCGAATGGAACAGGCGCTTTTTTTATTGATGGTCCTGGAGGAACTGGAAAAACCTTTTTATATCGTGCTTTACTAGCTACTGTACGATCTAAAGGATTTATAGCATTAGCAACAGCAACTTCTGGTGTTGCAGCTTCCATCCTCCTAGGAGGACGAACTGCTCACTCACGTTTTAAACTTCCTATTGACACAAATAAAAGTCATAGTTGTAATATTAGTAAACAAAGTTCACTTGCATCTTTAATTCGAGATGCAAAGCTAATAGTATGGGACGAAGTATCTATGGCAAAAAAAAAAGCTTGTTGAGACTTTTGACTTACTTTTGAGAGATATTATGGACTCGAATACACTCTTTGGTGGAAAGGTAGTTGTTTTCGGTGGTGACTTTAGACAAACTTTGCCAGTTGTACAGAGCGGGGAAAGAGAGGACTTTATTCATGAATGTCTATTAAACTCAAACATCTGGGATCTTCTAGAAAAATACCGACTGTCAAAAAATATGCGTGCCAGAATTGATCCTACATTCTGTGAGTATTTACTGAGAATTGGAGATGGCAGGGAAAAGGTTAATGAACATAATAAAATTGAAATTCCAGAATCTTTTCTCATTCCATTTACAAACGTAAAAGAATCATTGAACATCTTGTTCAAAACTATTCATCCCAATGTAAACACACTCATCCACGATACATCCTCTGTGACATCTCGCGTTATCCTAACAACCAAAAATGATTGTGTAGATGAAATTAATCAAATGTTCATAGATCAATTTCCAAACACTATTGTGACATTTGTTAGAATTGACGAAACTCTAGAGCCAAAAGATCAAAGCCAATATGAAGATTTTTTGCATACTTTAAATCCTTCTGGTTTACCTCCATATAAGTTAGTTCTAAAACAAAATTGCCCTGTTATCCTACTGCGCAATTTGAACCCTTCTGAAGGTTTATGCAACGGCACCCGCCTAATTTGTACTAATTTCAAAAATCACGTTATTAGTGCCAAATTTGCAAGCGGTGACTTTAAAGGCAAACATGTTTTTATTCCTCGCATACCATTATTATCATCACAAGATGAAAAATTACCTATTCCATTTAAAAGAACACAATTTCCGATTAGACTGTGTTTTGCTATGACTATAAATAAAGCTCAAGGTCAAACATTAGACTTTGTTGGAATTTATTTACGTGAACCTGTATTTTCACACGGTCAACTTTACGTTGCTTTGTCACGAGCAAAAAGTTCTGATTGTGTAAAGCTGTTAATTCGCCAACCTCGATGACCATTCTACTTACAATATATTATATAGTGAAATTATCAAAAAAGCTTTCTCTTAAACTGTTTGATTGATTATATATGTAATAACAACTTAAGAATCTGTAAGTTATCAGTCTGATTTTATGTTTTCTATTTAGTATTCCTCCATTTATCCCGCTAACTTACTGAAACACTGTTCCTTCATTATTTTTCAGCTTCAGCAAAAAATGGCACAAAAACTGGGTATACATGTAATAACTCCAGACACAGCTGACTGGACTTGTAAGATACAAGTTGTTGATATATGTGGACCAGGTGAAAGTAATGTAAAAAAGATAAAATATCTGAACATGATTGTTCAAGATGAGCAGGTGCATCTTTACTTTTCCAAATAATTTACATTTTCTTACTGTACCAACTAATGAATATGTTCTGTCTTACATCTTTCAACTATATACTTACACTTTGAACGCATATGTCTTGCACAAATTTCTACAGGAAGATCAAATAAAAGCAATTTTTTTATGGAGATGACATCCCCATTTATCAGAGCCTGATGAAACTTTATCATACCTACTGGATAACGGGTGCACGCATACAACTACCAAATCTGAAATATGAAAGTCCATTGCATGCATTTGAATGGGTTCTCTATAAAAAGACCATCATTGATCCAATTGAAAAGAATGCTGAAGATGTGTTACCACCTCCAACAAAGCTTAATGTTACCTCCTTCTTAGATATTAAGGATCAGGCCTTCCGAGATATCAATAATACTCTGACTAAAAAAGAATTCAGTACGACTGTTTTATTCTTTTACTCACTGAATTTTACTCTAATATAAACTACCAATTTATCACTTCAAATCTTCATTTACTGACTTAAAAACCTCTTGTCAACAGACATACTTGCAATTGTTGTCAATTGTTCCCCACCAAGATATGTTGCGAGTGTCGAGAAAAGATTGCAAGAGCTCATTGTTATTGATACCCTGTAAGTGTTTTCATCTAACTTTAGGCTTTTTCATAGTTTCTTTTATTCTTACTATTTTACGCTACAAAAGAGACACTACAAATACTGCCCATTTTGCCATCAACAGTAACCAAAGTTTCAAGTTCACAATATGTGAAGAACCACTTATAGAAAATGAAGGTAGCAAACTCCTGAGGCAATTCCAAGAATATCCTATAATTCTTGCAAGACGTATTGGGGCATCCAAATTTGAAGGTGAGCTATAATAAACAACACTTCCTATATTTTTTAATATTTCAACTGCCAATAGTTGATTCTTGATTTAATATGAATTTTTAGCAATTATTTTTCCTCACTTTTTAAAATTTTCCATATCTATTCATTACATTTAACCTTCAACTTTTGGTTAATCGAATGTATCTCTCTCATTCATCTTTGCTGAAATTTATTGGAGTATGCATAAGTGGTCATTTTGTGACTTGCTGCAATTTCTATTTGGCTACATAAATTTGGTGATTTTATATAGAATAGCATTTATATTTAAACTTCTGAATTTAAGCACTTCTTAAAATTATGTTATGCTTAGCTATTAAGTCTTTTTTGTGATTTACAACGCAATAACTCTATAACACACTGTGCTATATACGATGAGGTATTTTCTCTTTTGTGAGTTTATCCACTAAGATTAGGACAAACAAAACAAGGATGATTTAGCATGATTCATGGGGAATGTGTATGGTACCTATGACATGTTATAATTTTGTACTTTTCTTTGTTTATAACTCACTGCAAATTAGTGATAATGGTAGATGACATCTGTCCACAAAATTGCTCTTTGGGCATAACAAAGAAACCAATTCATAACATATTTGAATTCCACAGCCTCAAAACTATATTTTTCATATTCCAGTTATTTTAGTTTGTCTCAGTTGTGTATGGAATTTGAGGATTCTTTTGTATTCTTTTGTATTCTTTGAATTTGCTCACGCATGCCAATTTTAATCTTTCCCCTTTGTTTCTGCAATTTTTTAATTGCGGTTGTCTATTAATATTATTTTGTTCTTTTGTTTCATCTTGATTACAGTTTCTGCTCATTGTTGTGGTCTGTATGTTCGTGTGTTTGTTTATATATGAGCATAATTAACTAAATTTGTTTAGCTCGAAGATTCCAAAGAAATGAGGTCAGCTGTCATTTAAGTGGTTGTGCCCAAGTGAACAGTCAAATAAAATTAGTTTCAACTGAACCAGTATCTCAGTATACCAGTACTCATAATTCTATAGGCTGTGCAAATTTGCCTTTTGGAGTTGCTTTTCATATTTTAGACACTTATGCTTGATTAGGTTATTTCAAATGTAGAAACTAGAGCTGGAACTACAGAGAAGCAGGAGAGAGACTTATTATCAGCAGTAACTTTTTACATATCTTAGCTTGAAAATAGAGTGTTAGATGGAAGCTCTACACCATTTCTGAAAATATGTGTTTCTTTCAACGTTTATTCATTTTTGGATTTCTTACGAAGGTTTTCTGTTTCATTTAATTGTGTATGGTCTAAACTTTCAGTCTGTAGGTAAATTTTTGCTACATTCTCTTCCTTTTTCATTTAATTTCTTTTGGTTTCTTTTTGTTAGAGAGATGTGAAGGATGAAGAATTCAAAGTGAGCAATAAATTTCTATTGCCGTAGGTTTTATTGTGGTTACAAAAACATCATCTTGAACCTCAACCCTTGCAACCACAATACTACAGTCATTGGATCAAAATATGTGAAAACAATGAGGAGAGGGGTTCTCTCAGTTGTATGCATTGACCAGAGAAGATTTAGTCACATAAATAAACTTAGATGCTCACCCTATTTTAGATCCACTGACTCATGGGATTTCCTTCAACGATACGCTAAACTTGTGTGTCGAAAATGCAGTTATATCGGTATTCCTTATATAGAGAATAGTAGTACAAGACCTGCGGCTTCTCTTTCCAGGAATATTACTGTGCCACAACTAATTACGATGCACTGTCACCTTATAAAGCTAATTATGACATCAAGATGTAATATACATTGAGGTTGTTAACTCTGTTGCTTCTATTTGAAGGAAGTCATTATGCACCAGCATTCCTTTATCAGTTGTATCAATGAGTTTCTAATTTTTTCCACTACAAAGAACCAGCAAAATGGATATTATTTGCCTTTCCTCTTATTTTCCAACCATGCATATGTTAATTTACGGTAACAGACAATAGATTTGAAGTGGTGAGAAAGTTACACCGATTTGTAAGTATCATTATAAACCCTATCTGTCACTATGTTGGAGCTTACTCTCATGGTATTGAATTTTTGTTTTAATAGATAGTGACATTTTAATTAATAATGTCTACAACAATATAATTGACTGGAAATAGAATTAACTTCATCAACATGTAATGTAATTGATGCAGGTATATCATTGACAACAAAGTTTAGCACAACAATACAGATTGATCCACCTTATCCACAGTGTCAACAACTACAAGCATGGTATTACATTACTTCTCTCTATATTCTACCTATTTTCCTATTAGAATTAATATTCTAAATAGTTAAGCTTTTTGTTCTGCACAGGGTCGCACAGAACAAAGAAACCCTTATCTCTTTCACTATGCGGAGTACATCCAGATCTGGATCTCTCATCTCTGTTTCAATGAATGAAGAAGTAGTGCCAATTGCAAACATTGAATCCCAGCAAGACGTTAGTACATTGTTTTATTCATAGTTTCATATTAGAGTCTATTATGACAATCATTAGTCTCATCTCCTAATACAGGGACAGGCATTCAACATTGAAGCAAAAATATCCTTGCCAAATAGCCTCAGCTCTTTCTGTGTTTTGAATTGTTCAAGCTGTGGACAAGAAGTACGCAGTACGACCAAGAGAAAAATTCACTGCATGAATTGTAATAAGTAGAGTATGTTGGTTCCCAGGTACTTTTGGATTTATTTTCATAGACATTTTTACACCGTCTGCAAAAATCTTTTTACTCTCAACAACAAATAATAATTTTTTTTATACATATAATACTATAGGTGTCGATTTGAAGTGAATCTCAAAGATGCCTCTAGCTCGACAACTGGGATGATTATGGAAAAAGAAGGAGAAAAACTATTATCTCTTACTGCAGCAGAGATTTACGAAAGAGCTTCAGCTGAGTTACAATTTGTAAAAAAACAATTTATACATAATCACCTCCTAAATAAACTTTAAAAAAATTAAACGAATTTTTTTCCCCTAGAATGACAACCTGCCTGTGGAAGATTTCCAAAGCAAATTTGACCAGAAGGTGTTCAGAATTCAAGTGAAGAAAGCATTTGGCCGTGCTTCATCGACATCATCTTCAAAATTGTATATCCAGTCATACATTGAAAATGAAAGCATTATTCATTCTCTCCCAGCACCAGCCACAACATCAATCAATATCAGCGAAAGCAGTAAAAGGAAAAAAGAACATGTATCTTCCCATGATACAAAAACAAACCTGCCAACCGAACAAGGTGAATCAGTCAAGATGAAACAGAAACTGGGGCCAACAACTCCAGTGAAAAGGAAATGAAGGTCACCAACACATTTCTTCTTCTCAATCTTTCTATAAATATATATCACAACTTTCAATAACAACTATCATCTTCCTTTTACACAGGTTAACCAACTAATTTTGCAACCACTATTGGCTTTCATGGAACAAAGGTAATTACAACGAAAATTCATATCATTTATCACTTAGATGTTTCACCTACTTCATCTCAAGTATTTTGGTTTAAAGTTGCGATCTTTGTTTGGTAATCTTTAGGAAATTTACTTTTTCATTTACTTCCCTTAATTTATGCTCAGCATCTAGACACTGATATTGGTCATCCTTTATATTTAGCTGATTGCTTAATTTTCCCCTCTTCACAACAACTACTACTCACTAAATTTTTTTAAATACATATCAACAGTTGTTTTGCAGGAAAATGAAGTATTGACTATAACTTACTCAATTTTTGGCTTGTACATATATTTCCAGTGACTTCTATAGTCATGGAATAAAGGTCAGTCTCTGCTATGTTGCTTTCTAACATCATATCTGTTTGTAAATTAATCTGTTAGCTACAGATCTATCATTTTTTTTGCCCTGCTGATTTAACTGTGTAGTATACAAATTACTCACTATGTTGTACTACCTTTGATGTTGAATCAAAGCCCTCTGACAATTGAAAACATATACTATCCCATAGCCTTGAAACCACTTCATTATTCCCAATCTATACCTATAAGTCCATAACTCTTTTTTTTGTTTTTTATGCTTATCAGTTATGGACTGAGATTAATGGTTTGGAAAGCCTCAATGCCTCTCTCTCTCCCCCCGTTTTTCTTTCACTAGAAATGGATGTCCTGTATATTTCATGTTATATTGATAGATGTGTGTACTATATGAACAAATTAAACGTAAAGATTACCCGTGTTTAAATTTTAATTAAGAAACTTCATGAAACACTTGAAGAATAGATGTCTAACAATAAAGAAAGATAGACAGAACAACAAAAGAATGATCCTGGTACCAAAATAGTGTGAAAAATCTTGGCAGCAAGAATAAAATAAATACCAAAGAAATCATACAGAAATAAACGAAATCACACCCCAAAACAGCAAACTGGAAAAAAAGGCAGCACCTCTAGGACGAGGTCAAGAAGAATATACTGCGAGAATATCTCATCTCTCTGAAAATTCTACTGCCAGCCATTCAATTCAGCCATGTTCTTCCTCTGAACCCAAAAGCCTATTCCAGGACACGCTGCTATTTTCGTTCGCACATACTTTTGTGCGAACGAAACAGTGTTGGAAAAGAAAACTGAAACAGTTTCCTTTCTTCTTTCTCTTGTCTTTTTCATTAGTTAGTGTTCTTTTTTTTTTAATGCATATTATCATTTTATATGATTTATTCTTTTTTTCCTTATTTTTGGAATAGGTTGTCAATAGCAGTTAAATAAATGTTATAGTCTCATTAACAAGAGCCCAGGACCAAAAAAATACACCTCTGTTAACATTAATTTCATTCATAGCTTGTACATGGAAATAAACTATGGTCTGCTTGGTAACTTGTAAGCAATACAGTTCTTGCACCAACAAAAAAGACATGTAAATGTGTGAATAACACAATTAACACTGATACCATGAATGAAATACCATTTACCCTATCAAAAATCACTAGAAACTTGTCAAACTCCAATGTCCAATCAATTGTGACTAAAAACGTTCCTTTCATTTTTCCTTTTTTTCACATTTTAACACACTGAAATGTAATTATTGTATTGCTGTCAGTGATGAAATCTGCTAATGCATTACATTGTGTGCCTATGAATCTTCCAACACATTTATCCACGAAAAACAAAGCATTATGTATGAAGAGATTGTTTACATTGATAGCTACTAAAAATATAAGTTATCTTTCCAATTAGATGTGTGGGAACATGATCAAGTATTTGAATATGTTTTAACTATAGGAAGCACCAGCTGTTGTTAAATCCTACTATGACAAAAGAATTGTAGGATGTCCAGAAAATGAAAACAGTAAGTCCATCTCTGTTACAGATTTTTTCCTTTAGCCAGTTCACTTAATCTTCTAAGTTGTTTTCTAATTTAACAGAAGATCAGCATCACGTTGTTTGTGTTATATCCCGTAATTTGCGTGTTCGGATAATTCGAGATGATTGCGGGAAGTTAAGGGCAAGGCTATATTTTTTACCTTGTTTAGCACACAAGTTGTTCATGAAAGTTTTGATGTGGAAATATTAAGAAAGGCTAGGGGCAAAAAGGAAAATTCGCAAGATGGCTCATAGAAAAATGGAGGAAGGCCAAGGGCAAATTTGGAATTTGGAAAATAAATTTTCATGAATTGCAAAAAAAAAAAAAAAAAAGATGGGCTTGCACTAAATGGGCCAAGTGGCCGGCCAAGGTGGTGGGCTTTAGCCCACATGGATTAATTTTACATATGCATAAAAGATGACTTAAAGGTCACATTTCTCATCTTTATCCATAGAGGGTTCAAGAAACTTGGAGAGGAAAGAAAGGAGAAGGCCATTTCGGCCATGGCTTACCAAACAAGCTTTGAAAAAATCTTGATAAAAAAAAATAATATTTTCTTCTAGCTTTTCTACTAATTGGAAGGTCCTCTTTAACATGGAGAAATTGTTGGAGTAAGCAAAATATTCGTTGTGCGAGTTGTGGACTCTAGCCGAGAAAGAAGATGAGTGGGAAAAAAGGTATGTGTTCAATCTCCTTTTACATGTATTATGGATGATTATGTGTGTTGTAGTACGTAAAAGTGGATGAAAATCATGAAATATGGATGTTATGTTGGTGGCCGAATAGAGGTGTGTTGGTAAGAAGTGATGAATTGATTTTATTTAGTATATTGATTGTTGTTGTTGTGGATTTCATGATGAAAATAAAGGTTTGACGACTTGAAATGAAGTTGTAGTTGTTTGTGGGTTGTTGTAGAAGTTAATGCAATTTTAATATGGTTTCTTGTAATTATGAGAATGAAGTTGTTAATGTGTAGATTGTCGGTGTAGTTCATGAATTTGGACAAAAAGAAAATATGTTGTCATTGTTCTTGTTGACTTTGGAAGGTTTCGGGTGAAGTGGTATGTTGGTCGGATTGTTTGAAGTGTTCTTGAATCATGTTAGAATGATTTCGGATTAATACTTGAATGTGAAATAATTGATGTTAGCTTGACTATGTGTTGTTGAATTGAATATAAAAGGAATGCCGTCGAATTGTGTAAAAGGATTGCTAGTGTTAGAATGCATTTGAATTAATTGTTGAAGTTGGAGATATGATTGTTCGTATTGTTGTTGATAATTTGGCCGAGTTGAATTCTCGGATTTGTTGTTGATAAATTGGCCGAGTTAGATTTTCGGGGATGGTGTATTTACAGGGGGAATGCTGCCGAAATTTCGGCAGATTATGAATGAATTTATTTGGAAGACTAAGGCAAGTGTGTGACAATGTGTTTAATGATTGTGTAATCTTCTTGAATGTAGACTAGCGATAGCAAGCTTGGACAGATAAGCGTAGCTAATAGGACGTGGAACAGGTATGTAAAGCTTACTTTTTCTTTCTTTTGGCATGCCCTAGAGCTAAGTAAGCTATGATACTTATCTTGGGGTGACTCTATTCTTGATTCCGAGCTTGTTAATGATCCTTATTCACTTTTTGATATGCGTATATTTAGTATGGTCGAGCTTATTATATGAAGAATAACAAGAAGAGTATAAAGAGTTCCTGTTTTATTTATAAGAGATCTGTAAGTAGTAATGTCCCTAATTTTCGTAGATGGTTTCGGATTGTCTTGGAAATGCTCGTAGAAGTTTCTATAACGAATAACGTTCATAGATTTCATAAGCGAACTCGGATTGCGTTAGAAACGTTCATGGGGGGTTCTATAATGAATAATGTCCATAATGATATTTGAAAGGTACTTGGTATGATTGTTGTTTTAATTTTTCAAAAATAACTTCTGAAACGTTCGTAGAAGGTTCTGTACTTCAAACGCTCATAACTTTCTTATTCTAAGTCGGATTGACCCGAAACCTGTTTCTGAGTCTTCAGGCGTCGGTAAGTATATTTATCCATCGAATCTTAAAAGTTGATTTACATGCATTTAGTTTCCTACTACTCTGCTCGTGCATATGGTTGTTAACTTTCTTATACTAACTCGGATTTACTTGAAACGTGTTTGTGGCTTATTAATGATTTCAAGAAAATTAGTTTTGTACTAAAGGAAACATAAACTTGACTTTCAAAACCACTCCGAATGGGGTGTGGGATTTTACTATTAAGATTTTCAAAACCACTCCGAAGGAGGTGCGAGATTTTA